>NW_015505712.1:422024-433378 GCF_001515645.1 Sinocyclocheilus grahami | reverse complement strand
CATGCATCTACTGATATGTCTAGGCAGGCTTCTTCCATGGCCTTGAGGAGGTGAGCACGGATATAAGGTTCTCGGTCATACACTTTCCACCTCCATGCCGAAAAAAACTCCTCTATCGGGTTTAGAAAGGAGGAGCATAGTGTTATAGGGTCCTAGAATGGCATGACGGTGGAGTACCCCTCGTTGGCTTATGGCTGCACACATTCCCTCCACGCTGACCAGGGAAATTTACAATAGCCCGATGGCCAATTATGTTCCTCCCCCTTCTCCTTCTTTTGGTCAGGTTGAAACCAGCCTCATCCACAAAGATAATTTCATGGGGAACAGGCTGGCCTTCAATCTCAAAGATTCTCTGCAAAACACATGAAACACAGTAGAGTAAATCACTGCCCTGAAGCACAGTTCAAGAGGGCACAAATGGCAGCATAAACTGCTATACTGTGATGGTACATAATACTTCATATGATATCAAAACTCATACCTGAACATATTCCACTCATTGGTCTTTCACTCTGTCAGAGTTTCATTCGAAAGGGATGTGGTACCCCTGTTTCATCCGGAACCAGTGCTTTTGGAGGATACGATCAACTGTGGAGAGGCTGATGGCATTTATCCCTCGAAAATTATGATTATCCTCAATCACTCTCCTTTGAATCTCTCGCAGGCGGATTACATTATTGGCAATGACCATGTTTACAAGCTCCCTCTCTTGCTCCTCCGACAAGGGATGTGGTACCCCTGTTTCATCCGGAACCAGTGCTTTTGGAGGATACGATGAACTGTGGAGAGGCTGATGGCATTTATCCCTCAAAAATTAATATTATCCTCAATCACTCTCCTTTGAATCTCTCGCAGGCGGATTACATTATTGACAATGACCATGTTTTCAAGCTCCCTCTCTTGCTCCTCCAACAAAAGCCTTAGCCTGCCTCCACCAGGTGGTCGTCTCTGTGTCCTACAAAAATAGAAGCACTCATTACTGTAACTGTCACACATCCTTTTTACAGGAAAAAATGGAAACTCCTCCTCTCCCTCCTCCTTCACCACGTCCTCTTCCTCTCCCTCCTCCTTCACTACGTCCTCCTCCTCTCCCTCCTCCTTCACCACGTCCTCCTCCTCTTCCTCCTCCTCTCCCTCCCTCCTCCTCCTCCTCTCCTTCCTCCTCTTCCTCCTCCTCCTCCTCCTCTCCCTCCTCCTCCTCCTCATCTCCCTCCTCTCCCTCCTCCTCCTCTCCCACTGAAGCACTGAATGCTAGTGCTTTCTAAATGACCACATGGTGTAAGCTCTGAGAAATGTAGGGATTTTTGTGTAGAGTTTTGCAGTAACAGTTCACCAAATCTGACTCATGTTAAAGCAGGGGAATAGTGTTTATAGTTCAGCAAAATGGGTGTACTTTTTGAAAAATGGCGTTATGGTTTTTAAATTTTAGTTCAAAAGCCTGGTTATAGTGTTTTAGCAATAGAGAAAAACTGTAATATTGACATATGGCAATTTTACCTTATCTATTTTCTAAATGCATCTTGACCTTAATGTGAATTGTTTTATGTATTTATTTTTTATTTTTTTGATAATCCATTTCACTTGAACGTATGTCACAATACAGAGGACAAGAACTGAGCTGTATGTAATACTAGGATTATGTCAAGATCTATGCGTCATGTTATGTTGTGTTTGGGCTTGTTAGAATCAAGAACACCTGCTCTAAAATCAATTTGTGAGCTACTATTACTTGTTTGCTAATGTTTAGTGAAGCTGCAAATCAAAACATGGCCCAGAAGCTGCATGCGTATACCATTTACTTGTACTTGGTATTATTTTGGTCTCTACTTGAAACATTTATGCTTGTTGTATTCTGCTAGATGACACCTTTTCAACGGTATATGACATATTTGATGCTTAAAATCACATTTTCAAGAAAGTCACATTTTCATTTTCAATTTAGGCACATATTTTCATCACATACAGTATTTTTGACCTATTTCCTGTTCAGCCAAACACCAGTAATGCCGTCTTCAGCTGTTGAAATTTGCAGCCCTATTTTTTCTCATGTAAAATGGTGTACTTTAGTTTGAGAGTAAGCACTAAAGTTCACCCTATTTCACCAATGTCCACTCCCCTTAAAAATATATTGCCTTGCTACTGGTGTGAACTACTGAAGTCACCTTTAATATAATAGAAACACAATAGAAAACTCTGCTATTTTGATGTAAATGGAATGGTCTGTGGCGCTTCCTTGATCACACATAGCCTTTTTATTGGGCCTTGACCTCTAATGTCAGCAGTTTCTTTGTTCTCATGTGGCAAGATGAATGCTGGAGACTCTCATGAAAATTTCAAAGTACAATGGCCGAACACCAAAATGTTTACCTAAATTCACCATGGATTCACAGCAGATATGTGACCCTGGACCACAAAACCAGTATTAAGTCGCTGGGGTATATTTGTAGCAATAGCCAAAAATACATTGTATGGGTCAAAATTATAGATTTTTCTTTTATGCTAAAAATCATTAGGATATTAAGTAAAGGTCATGTTCCATGAAGATATTTTGTAAATTTCCTACCGTAAATATATCAAAACTTAATTTTTCATTGGTAATATGCATTGCTAAGGACTTCATTTGGACAACTTTAAAGGCGATTTTCTCAATATCTATACATCAATGGAAAGCTTCTTTATTCAGTTTTCAGATGATGTATACTGAGGGAAAACAGGTGAAACTCCCACCCCCGTGTTTAGTAATGTTTTGTGGTCAAGGGTCACATATTATAATCACCTTTTATTGAATAATCTGACTGCATAAAATGCAAGACTTCATTGAAAAGATACAAATACATTGTTTTTATATCTTTTTAAGGACCAAGCTTTATTACATTTCACTTTCATTCAACATTCTCATTTCACACAAACTTCACCTTTCACTCGCTGTATCTTCCTAGTGTTTCTACCAGACAGTCTGATCCTCTTCATAGGCCGTCTGGAAGCAATGCAGCTGTAAAAACAATGCATCATCCTGCTGAACAAACAAACACTGTTGAACATAACTGCATTTTATGCAAAAGCATGTTTTCTGTGTTTTCTTCTTCAACAGATCAACCTATAACACACACCATACATTTGTTACTGTAACCATTTTTTCCCATACCAATGTTGGACCGTCATGAGACTCTTTTCTTCAAAGCGCATGCTGATAATTGGTGCACAGCTGCAGTGGACTGACGTTACAAGGTCTGATGGACAGTTTGTCCTGCTTTATTCTCACAGCAAACTGCTTTTTCAGCTGGAAACAGCCTTGTCCTTGGCATCATATCAGCCTTTTTACCCAAACAAACACTGGTGAGGATACCGAAAGGTCAGACAACGTATTATTTTAATATCTTTTATTATAAATTGTTTGATTGTAGCTTTCATTAGATCCTCTTTGCATGACATTTATTCATTGCACAGACATCCGTTGTGTTGTGGGCTGTTGATGTGGTGTCTGACTAGGCTAACAGGTCTCAACAGGTTAAGCATAGTAATTAATTTGTCTGTACAAGTACATTCCTAGGATCCAATACAGATCACGTTATCAGCATTTTAGGAGACCTGTAGACTGGTAATGGACTCAGCTTTTGTATAACCAGTTTGCACTATATGATGGGAAGCTTTCTGTGATTTCTGAATAATTCTTTTGCTCATTTTTATTTAGGTGCAGATGACCAGATCTTTGTTAGTAGGGGAATGTATGTTTGACCCAAATTTGTTACATAACTACCAATGCCCCACCCCCATCCTAGCTGCACAAAACACACATTGTCTTTGCTCTATGGCTGCCAAGGTAACTGAGAACACACGTTTTGCGTTTTAACCACCTCGAATCACAAAGTCTTACTTTGTTTTATTATTTCCACAGTTTTACTTTCATGATGTTTACCATCTCTTGAAATTCCAGTTCCAGCCCTGTCCTGTAAGAATTGACTGCTTTTTTGTTTGTGTGTGCTCAAGTAAATGGCATTCGTGGTTGAAGGGTGAAGAGTGTAATTGCATTTCCGCCACATGGCTCTCACTGATGCTGCATGTGATTTGCACATGGCGCCAATCAGTCATGCCTTGCCACTGTCTCTTGTGTGCGTTTATGTATGTGCACAAGAGGGGATGTGGGAAAGGGAACACAGTATTTAATTACCATTACACATCAGCTCACAACCACCAACTTCCTATTAGTGATATCACACTAAGACTCAGAAGACGCAATAATCTTTCAAATCCTGCAGGGTAGAGGATGAATTCAAATGGGTCAGTACTTCTGTCGCTGACTGAGATCAGAATTCTAATAAGCCCAATCAGTGCTGATATTCATTCAGAGCATGAAACACACTGAACACTGATTGGTGAGATTGTTCTGATCTAGGCTTGAGGCCCATGTTTGTTCTGCTGCTCATGCTGAACTGAGTCACACTTCTAGAGCCATTATATAATATCAACATAAGACCAATATAAGACAGTCACTTCTAGCCTGCTGCAGTTATGAATAAGTATTAGAACAGAGACTGATTATACTTTATTGTCAATAGATATACAGTATTTTCTGATTTCCACACAAGACCATTTTTATTATTACAGTGTTTTCTCTGGAATTTTGAAAGTTAATTTCTGTGTACAACCTTAAAGTCTTGGCTACAGAAACTGTTGAAGGGGTAAGTTGTCACAATGGAACCTGACATTAAACAATGAGTTTTACAGCAAAACTGAAACTGTAAATGTCACAATTTTCCTGAAAAAAACCCATAAAACAAGGTCATCTTGGGAAAGTGATTGCATTATTTTCAGCTATTTTCAGTCATGCAAGTACAGCTCCTATCTGACTGAATTGAGAAATACTGAAATTTCAAAATTGCTTGCCAACAGCAATAACCGTTGTAAAAGTAGTTGATGACTTGATGGTTGATAACAAGTGATAACTTGCTGAATGACAATGGATCATTTATTTGGAAGACAGGACTTCCTTGAACTGTCGTCATCATATTGGGCACTCCAATTTCTCCCATTCCACTCCTATTATCCCATCCCATATCCCCATATATGTACTGTATATACTAGGGGTGGGGGAAAAAATTGATACAGCATAGTATCACGATATTTTCCGCGGCAATACTGTATCGATACATGGACACCAAGTATCGATCTTTTATTATACTATTTGGTAGAATAATAAAATCAATTTCTTTACAATCCACTAGATGGTGGGGTTGAGTTTTTTTCTGGTGGGGTCAGTGTTGCCAGACGTACGATAATTATCGTATTTGTACGATAATTTTGACCTCTGTACGATGTACGATCAATAATGAAAAAAAAAACATAATGTACAATAATTTCGAACGTGTTTTTTCCAAAGTCAACCTCATCAAAACAAAGCCATGAAATCGGCTAATTACAGACACTCTAATGGCGCTTTTCCACTGTGTGGTACGATTCGGCTCGGCAAGGCTCAATACAGTACGGTACGGCACGGCTCGGCTCGGTTTGCGTTTCCACTGCAGTTCAGTACCGCTTTAGAGTGGGCGGGATTATTCACATGTCGTTTATAGTTGTGCCGCCTCTATTGCCGCGACTCCTGAAAAACTTTTTCATTCCGCCTCGCTCCATCAAGCTCGCTGGATCTGCTCCTCTGCTATCAACGAGAGAAACGTCTGTACTTCCTCAACAGACAACGAAACAGCCACTTTTTTGGTTGTTAAAAAACAGTTGCGTTCGATCCTTCGCTGGCTGTGCTGATTTAAATCTAGCGGTTCTGTTGTGTTTGTGTCGCAAGTTCAGTGACGCAGGTAGTGACGATTCTCTGCGGCCAATCCGTGATCAGCAGATTTTACACGTCACGTTTTGGTAATGGTACGGTTCACTTGGAACCTCAACCGAGGTGATACTAAAAAAAGCACCAGGTACCAGGTACTGTACCCAGTGGAAAACCCCCCAAAAGTGAACCGTACCGAGCCGTACCGTGCCGTACCATGGAGTGGAAAAGCGCCATAAATGGGTTGGTGCACACCTCAGGACCCTCAACATCTGGCAACACGCAGGATTCTGATGACAGCGACTCAGAGGTGAAGTTTGGACCTTCCCACAAGGTACTCCTATGGCCCTATGATTTCCGCAATCCAGTCAACGGAATTTACTGTATAACGTGGAATGTCACGGAATTTGTCAAAGTTTGGATGAATTAATCAAAGGAAGGTCATTACACTTAAATCGTGATATGGACTAGTATCTGTAAATATTAAGCCGCAAAAAGGCTATTTAAATATAAATCCTGCATGTTCTGTGTCTGTCTGAATCATAGTCTATGGTCTGAATGAATGTCACGCGGTTTTGTTTACTACACACATACTGAAGCGCGCCTCATGCTAGCGGTGATTTCAGCATCTGCCTTCTCACTAAATAGGACATAAATACTTGAACAACATCCCCAGAACTGCTCTGAGAGTAAAAAATATATAGTTTCTGCCAGCAATGTATTACTGTTGTTCAGTAGAATGTACGTACAACAACTACTACTAAAATTATTAAGGAATAATCACAATATTTCTTCCATGTTTTAATTTTAATTGTAAATCCCCTTTGTTTGCCAAAAAATTGTCATTAATTAAAAGATAAATTAAATTAATATGGTATGCCTTCATTCGATAACCAGAAAAAATTTAAATAACGCAGAATTTCTAAAGAAAAAAAAACATTTCATGAGGATATAAATAAAAGTAGTTTTTATGCATTCAAATAATTAGACATATCAAAACACAGAATTTGGTAACAATAAACAAGGTGAAAAATAGAATATTTCATAAGACCCTAAACATGCAATTTTTGTTAAACTTTTTAATAGATTTGATGTTGAAATGTAGCCTATACGTTTCATTATTTAATTAGACGTGCTTTTGATTAAGAACATTTAATTTAACCATTTAAAAAGGAGTCCAGAAAAATTTAAATGGAAAAAAACAGAATGGAATTTGGGAAAAAAATAAAATGTATTTCATAGGGCCCAGCATAGTTATTTATTTATTGTGGTAATTTGAAGGTTGTGTCAAAAAGTTGTTGTTCTAGTCTAGTAGACAGCTGTATTCTGTATGTTTTTACTCGTGTACGATAATTTTCTTCCAAATACGATAATTTTGAGCTTCTGGTACGATACTTGGACATTTCCAATCTGGCAACACTGGGTGAGGTCAGCTGGGTCACCTTCAGCATGCAGTAAGTTAGTAAAATAAAGAGAGCAGCATCGCAGAAAGTTATAAGGAAAGCCACCTCCGCATTTAAATCGGATGTATGGACTTACTTCGGATTTGTAAACAAGGAGGGGGTGTAAGTAGGGATGCACCGAAAATATAGGCTACATATAATAAAATTAATAATAATAGCTTTGTAGGACTATACATTATTTGGATAATTAGTCAAAAAACAAACGAACAACAACTTATATCTGATTCTGTTACATAGGTTAATAAAAATTATATATTGATATTTAATATTAAGGTAACTTTTCAATAAGGTTCCATTAGTTAATGTATTAACTATCATGAACGAACAATGAACAATACATTTATTACAGTATTTATTCATCTTTCTTAATGTTAGTTTATGAGAATACAGTTATTCACAGTTAGTTCATGTTAATTCAGAGAATGTATAAACTGTTAACAAGCACAACTATTGATTTTAATAATGCATTAGTAAATGTTAAAATTAACATGAACTAAGATTAGTAAATGCTGAAGAACTATTGTTCATTCTTAGTTCATTAACTAAAGTAGTTAACTAATGCACCTTATTGTAAAGTGTTACCAATATTAATGTAAATTCTGTCCAGTTTTATGGTGTTACTTTCAGTAAAAGTGTGGCTATTTTATTGGCTTGTGTTTTTTAAAATTCAGTAACATTAAAATTTAGTTAAATTTAAAAAGTTTTTAAAAAATTACTTTATATTATTTAATAAAATAAATAATAAATAATTATTACAAAGCATTTTCGGTTTCGGTTTTCGGCCAAGTGCATCCAGAATTTTCATTTCGGTGCATCCCTAGATTATCGTGATATTATCGTATCGTGAGGCCCCTGGTGATTCCCACCACTAGTATATACACTCACCAGCAACATTATAAGGTAGGTACACCTGTTTGTTAACACAAATATCTAATCTGCCAATTATGTGGCAGCAACTCAATGCATTTAGGCATGTAGACATGGTCAAGATGATCTGCTGAAGTTCAAAATGAGCATCAGAATGGGAAAGATAAGTGATTTAAGTGACTTTAAAGGTGGCACGGTTGTTGGTGCCAGACGGGCTGGTCATTGATGTATGGTTTGTTAGGATAGGACAATATTTGGCCGAGATACAACTATGTGAAAATCTGGAATCTGAGGGTGCAAAAAATCTAAATATTGGGAAAATCTCTTTTAAAGTTGTCCAAATGAAGTCCTTAGCAATGCATATTACAAACCAAAAATTACGTTTTTATATATTTATGATAGAAAATTTACAAAATATCTTCATGGAACATGATCTTCACTTAATATCCTAATGATTTTTGGCATAAAAGAAAAATCGTTAATTTTGACCCATACAATGTATTGTCTATTGCTACAAATATACCCATGCTGCTTATGACTGGTGTTGTGGTCCACGGTCACAAATAACATGACAACATGAAAAAATGGATCCATCCTGCATTGTATCAACAGTTCAGGCTGGTGATGGTGGCGTAGTGGTGTGGAGAATATTTTCTTTGCACACTTTGGGCCCCTTAGTACCAACCAGTATATTATCCATGTTACAAATCTCAAATCATCTCAAACTGGTTCCCTGAACATGACAATGAGTTCACTATGACCTCCAATGACCTTCACAGTCAACAGATCTAATAGAGCACCTTTAGGATGTGGTGGAATGGACGATTTACATAATAGATGTGCAGCAAAGGTGTGATGCTGTCATGTCAATATGGACCAAAATCTGTGAGAACCTTGTTGAATCTATGCCACAGAGAATTAAGGCAGTTCTGAAGGCAAAAGAGACTAGCAAAGGCACTAGAAAGGTGTACCTAATAAAGTGTAGTAAAATATGTAGTCAAATAAAGTTTTGAGTAAAATATGCAGATAATGGTCAGTAAATGGATTTTGAGTGGTCTGTGGCATCTGCCAATGTTTTTGAAAATAAAATTGCACCATTAAAATTGTGCAAGTATAATTCAAAGCAAAAGAAATTTACATATTTATAATGCATATCATTTTCTTTAAAAAGTTCTGAAAATGAAGTTCCTTTTTTATGTGGCTGTAGTAGTTCTCTTTGGTTTACTTTGTGAATTCTGTTGTAACATTGTCTTCCCAGAATGTTGCCATGTTTGTGTGAAATAACTTTATTTGGTTAGAATTTGAGTGGTGTGTAGCTGTGTGCATTCACAAATGTGGCCTTTTCAGTGGAACACTTGGTTTGTTTAATGTAATATTGTTGTTTAATGGAACAACAATATTACAAAAAGGGTTTCCTTCAAATTGCTTCAAAGAGTGATGTGACATGTGGCCAAGTATGGTGACCCACACTTGGAATTAGTGCTCTGCATTTAACCCATCTAAAGTGCACACACAGCAGTTTTTTTTTTTTTTAGTTATTGTTGTTCCACACACACACCGTGAACACACACAGTGGGCAGCCATTTATGCTGCGGCTCCCGGGGAGCAGTTGGGGGTTCAGTGCCTTGCTCAAGGGCACCTCAGTTGTGGTATTGAAGGTGGGAGAGAGCGCTGTACATTCACTCCCCCCACCTACAATCCCTGCTGGTACGAGACTCGAACCCGCAACTTTTGGGTTACGAGTCCGACTCTCTAACCATTAGGCCACGACTTCCCCAGCTGCACAGTTCCAGTGAATTTGGGTGAAAGGGTTATGTCCAGTTTAACAAACGTGACCTAGAACATATGATTTAGGGTGCAAAAGAGGCCCATGTGTTTTGGATTGCAGAATAGTAATTCAACACACTTCATCAAGAGCCAGAGTATTTCTGCTTTCTGCCAAATCATAGTCATCTCAGTATAACTACAACATGTCCTCACGTGGTGAAGGTTAGGGAGTGCAGACCTCTTATTTAGCTTTTCACATAGCTACTGTACTGTAAATGCAGACAACGAAAAATAGTAGATAATTTCCATAACAAACCATATGCTTTTTTGATCATTGTTTTAAACCAGGTATTAAAAAAAGGTATTAAAACATACACAGTTGCAGGTACATAAAAACACTGGACTTCCCTTAATATTTCCCAACAGCGTAAATCTCCTTGTTACCTTTTGAGAAGTGTTGACACTTCAGCAGAAAGACACCAGAATAAAATAAGGATTTCTGTATGTACATTTTCCCAATTTCCTGTAGTCCAATCCATGTTGCTCCAGTTTTTGTTAGTACCCAAATTCTGGCTCCATTTAGCCCTCTCTTTAAACCCCAAAAACTTTAAAAGGGACATACCACACACAGTTTTGCCCAATCTCAAGTCAAGTCAAGTCAAGTCTGCTTTATTGTCAATTCTTCCACATGTACAGCACATAGACACAGAGAATTTAAATTGCGTTACTCTCAGACCCTTGGTGCATTCAGATAACACTAACAGTAGAACATAAATACAGATAGATACAGATTAAATATAAAATACAACTATACAAATATACAAATAAGGTAAAATATAAAAAATATATATAAAGCAGCACAAGGCACATGGCAGATAGAGTGCAAACCAGTGAAGTAAATAACAGTGCAGATATAATGATTTGTAGTGCAAAAAGAGCTTATTCAGACTGATTAAAGTGACAGTGTGTGTGTGTATTTGGGAGGGGGGAGTGGGAGAGTCCATCAGAGGGTCAGAGTTCAGTGGTGCGTGGAGCAAAAGAGGGGAGGGGGGGCAAGGTCGGGAGGGAGTTCAGCGTCCTGACAGCCTGACGGATGAAGCTGTCCTTCAGTCTGCTGGTCCTGGCCTGGAGACTCCGCAGTCTCCTCCCTGATGGCAGCAGACTGAAGAAGCTGTGTGTCGGGTGGGTGGGATCACCTGCAATGCAGAGGGCTTTTTGGGTGAGACGGGTGTTGTAAATGTCCTGGAGGGAGGGGAGAGAGGCACCAACGATCTTCTCAGCTGCTCTCACTATGCGTTGAAGTGTCTTGCGGCAGGACGCGTTGCAGGCGCCATACCACACAGTGATGCAGCTCGTCAGAATGCTCTCGATGGTGCCTCTGTAGAAGGTGCACATGATGGGGGCAGGGGCTCTGGCTCTTCTCAGTTTGCGGAGGAAGTAGAGACGCTGCTGTGCTTTCTTGGCCAGTGCTGCGGTGTTGTCAG
>NW_015505712.1:413589-422007 GCF_001515645.1 Sinocyclocheilus grahami | reverse complement strand
TGGTCTTTGTGACTGTTACATCATCAATGCACTTGGTGATGTAGGCAGTGACAGTCTCTGAGTACTCTTGGAGGTCTGTGGTGTTACTGTATGTGGCAGCCTGCTTAAACATATTCCAGTCAGTGGTGTTAAAACAGTCTTGAAGAGCCTCTGACGACCCTTCCAGCCACACTTGTATCTGTTTGTGAACTGGTTTGGTGACTTTAACAAGTGGTCTGTATGCAGGCATTAGCATGACAGTGATGTGGTCTGAGGCACCGAGGTGGGGGAGGGGGAGGGCCTTGTAAGCTCCTCTCTGTGTGGTGTAAATAAAGTCCAGAGTGTTGTTTCCCCGTGTTGGAAAGTCTATGTGTTGGTGTATTTTTGGGAACACACTCTTTAAGTCTGTGTGGTTGAAATCCCCAGCTAAGATGAGAAAAGCATCGGGGTGGGCTGTCTGCTGCTCAACTCATGTTAATCTTGAGTACCTATAGAGTAGTATTACATCCTTCATATCTCCAAAGAGTCTTTAGTTTTATCAGATTTATAAAAGAAAGATACAGCCTTACCATTCTCTGAAAACAGCCGAGCTCCTGGAGGCGTGCAATGGGCGGAGCTAAAGAGTCACCAGCACTTGTGCGCTGATCGCTAACAAAACACAAAAATTTGATGCATTTGATGCAAGAAATTGTTTTTGAAATTTTCTAGATGCCAAGGTAGTCTTTCCTGCATAATGCACCAGAAACAGCAATTGGATGTTAGGATTCCCCACATTCAAAATCCACAAATAGTTAACAAAAGAGCAAATGGAATGCACATTTCAGTTTTCAAATAAATAGAAGTGGTCTTACACATTACATGCATAAGTACCGTTTGGACCACAGCATTTTTTCTCTAAAGTAGCATCCTAAAGTCAGTGGATTTTTGGTTAAATGCCTACAATAAAATACTATTTTATTTTTATAACTATTTTTGTTTTATTCCACAACATAAAATACATCAGCAATAATGCCTTTAGATTTTTTAAAGCTTTTGTCTTGAAAAAGGCAGCTGCTAATGAGACTGCTAAACAGGCAAAGTCATCTACTCAGTAATCTGCTTTTAGCCGCATTGTGCTTATTTTTTATATAGATTTAGTTAATATATAGACTGAAAGAGTTGCCAGAAGATAATGGCTTTTTTTGGTTTCTCCCAATATCACAGACTAATTATACCTACACTGGTCATTTATTTGATACCTGACAGACTCTGATGAAGGCTGAAGGCCGAAATGCATCAGTGTGCAGTGTTTTAGTCATTTATGTTTTTATTGAGATGGCCATAATGGGAATAAAAGCTTTTTAACTTTTTTAGACCAGAGGAAGTACCTTGGATTCCTTTTTTGTAAATTATCAGAAGCTTGATGTTAAATTCATGCAACTGCTGTGTAGTTGATTTGGTCTACACCTACATTTTTACCTCTTGTGATTGTATTTAGGCTTCAAAAAGTATTCAAGTTTCACATGGTAAGCACAACTTTTAAAGGTTAAACTTATATAAATGCATCATTCATTCATAAACTGTTGTTCGTAGAGCTTGTTTTCGGCAAGAATCCAAAAACCAATATTAAAAACCTATTAGGATTTTGTTGAGGGAACCAGGGTGAAGCCAACTTCTAGGCTGGCCTACAAGAACATCAGTGCAGCACTCTATTGGATAACCTGTCCAGAGGGACTGATGCAGACGGGGAAAAACTACAGAGAAACAACATTTTAGTAAAATTCTTGATGTTTTAATGTAAAGAGAAGTGTTATTTTTTTGGAACCATGGTACTGCAAATATAAAATGCACAAACCTGTGAACAGTCAGAGCAATATCAATATAAAACAATGCATTTTGGTCCCTGTGAGAAACAGTACCATAATTTATAACCTGGTGAATACAATTCTAAAACTACATAAAAAGCATTAAAATATCTACAGTTAGTCATAAAAACCATGTTAAATTTGATAACACAAATCAGAGTTTGACACACAAGAACAACTTTAAAGGCCAAAGGAGTAATCTTAGGTGCAAAGTTCTGTCTCTAGCAAAACTAGGATTTCAGCCAAAATCTGGTATCATTACATCCACAAACCTGATATAAAAAGACACTGGCAGTGAGAAAGCTAAAACTGTGGCATAAACTGACCCAATCATCCCACATTTCAGACAGTCTAATGAACTCAAAATACAAGGCGTCAGTAAGATATTTCAATTCTAAAAACAACATTTCAGTCCAATATTTCACTTGTATTTCACTGGCTCTTCGCTCTCTTCATTGAGCAGACATGTGCGTACAAGAGCTTCAGTGACCGCATAAGGATCGCAGTTGGCTGAGGGACGACGGTCTTCAAAGTAGCCCTTCATTTCCTGGCCCACAGATCGTGGGATTCTGATGCTAGCACCACGGTTAGCCACTCCAGCAGAGAACTCGTTGATGTTGGAAGTCTCATGATGGCCAGTCAGTCGTCTGGCATTGTCCAACCCTCCTTTAGGATCATAGGCACGAATATGGTACTGGTGTCTCTTGGCCAGCCTCTCAATCGACTCCTCAATGTATCTAAAATTAAAAGAAAATAATCAATTATTTGATTAACATAACCAATTACCATTTTATGTCAGTGGTACAGTGTGGGGACAAGACTCTAGGCTTCCTTTTACACACTTACTTCAAACCCCCTTCCTCACGCATCTCCTTTGTGCTAAAGTTGGTGTGGCAGCCAGCTCCATTCCAGTTCCCTGGAATGGGCTTGGGGTCGAAAGAGGCCACAATGCCAAAGTCCTCACAAACCCTGTGCAGGAGGAAGCGGGCAATCCACAAATGGTCTCCCATGTCAATCCCCTCACAAGGGCCAACTTGAAATTCCCACTGAAGAACAACGAGACAACTTCAGCAACTAATTTGTTTCAAGTTGATTACACTATATTGTACCCTACAGAGCATATACATACACATACATAAACACACACACACACAATTGAAATTAAACTTATTTCCTAAATGTATTGCTTATTAGCCATCACCCCAGTAGGAAGACTTTACCTGTGCAGGCATGACTTCAGCATTGGTACCACAGATTTTTACTCCAGCATACAGACAGGCTCTATAATGGGCTTCTACAACATCTCGTCCATAGGCCTTATCAGCTCCCACACCACAGTAGTATGGACCTAATCAAACAAATCCTATTAATTTCCTTAAACAGAAGTTTTCCAGCCATTTAGAAACCTTGTATCCATAGGTGACATCTACCTTGAGGTCCAGGGAAGCCATTGGAGGGCCAACCAAATGGATGACTATCTGTGCCGAGAAGAGTGTACTCTTGTTCCATTCCAAACCAAGGATGCTGGTTCTGCACCATACCCATGATCTTTTTACACATCTGACGAAGGTTGGTTTCTTAAGGAGAAACACAAGAAACATTAATGCAACATTCAATGTGAAATCACCTGGTATAATACTCATCTGGTATCAATTATAGTATTTTACATTTACACACCTGCAGGTTTGCGGTTGTATTTGAGGACTTCACACAGAACCAGTTTGTTGGGGTCCTTCCTGAAGGGGTCTCTGAACATGGCTTGTGGGATCAAGTACATGTCACTGTTGGACCCCTCAGACTGATATGTGCTGGAGCCATCAAAGTTCCATTCAGGAAGATCTACAGAGACACAGAAAGGAGAGAAGAAGAAAAAAATCTCACTCTTGTTGCAACACTGATGGTGGTTCATTTAACAGCTCTGTTATTTAATATGAGAGACAGATATGATAACTTGAACACAGTAACTACCTTCAAGGGTCTTAGGTTCTGAATCTAGAGTCCTGGTCTTGCATCTCAATCCCTCTCCGGTTCCATCAATCCAAATGTACATAGCTTGAACCTGGTCTCCCTGAGGAAGGTCCATGTACTGCTGTTTCACAGCTTTGCTCAGCTTGGAACTGGCTGAAGTGGCCATGGTGGTGCTATATCAAACCTAATAGTAGACTTCGTTGTAAATACAAATCTCATAACATTCAAAATAATAATAAAAAATATATAATAAGACAAAGGAAACCCCCTGTTATCAGAAACAACGTGGCCGGTAGAGCCGCTCAGGTCCATTACGCAATAACAATGGGAGTACCAAGAGCAAGCGTCTCACTATCAGTTTACTCAAGTAGAAATGGTCATCGTGTACGAATTTAACGAAATCAACGTCTTTACCACTGACTTCACAACGAAACGTTCAGAAGGAACTCATAAAACCGTAGTGTAAGTTATACACTATTCAACTAGGCCATTTAAATGCTAGGCATAATACAAAATACTGATGCAACATATTGTTGGGATGGCATCAAAAGTGACATACCCCGCAGTTAAGGATAACACAACTAAATAGTAGAGTCCTCGATTTTAACTTAATAAACACGAAATCACCCGTTTAAACCCTTCAGATTAAAACAAGCTGCTATTTAAAACATCGTTTAATCATAACATGCCCTGCTACCATTACAAACGCAAATGTTTTGATTAATCATGAAGATACATACCTATCAACGAAAAGAAACAGTCACTATACGAGTGCCAGTATTTCCAGAGGGTTTTAGAAAATAATCCTGCCTGTTTGTCTCTCATCCTCTTAATAAACAGCGTTGGCTTTGGCCGAACTTTTAAAGAGGGGTTCAGATCCTTCCGCTCCTGATTGGATGGAGTAAAAACGTAATGTGAGTATGGCTAGCGGACGTCACGTTAAAGGAGCATTTAATTGGACACCATGGAAAACATGCTGTTCATCCGCACGCGTTTCAGGATGAGTCTTTGTTAGACAAAAAACGCCAAATGGTCTGTTGATGTAAATCATTTTGCATCACCTTTTAATAATGAGTTGGACATATACGTCCATGTACTGACCAAACTAAATAGTAGAGTCCTCGATTTTAACTTAATAAACACGAAATCACCCATTTAAACCCTTCAGATTAAAACAAGCTGCTATTTAAGACATCGTTTAATCATAACATGCCCTGCTACCATTACAAACGCAAATGTTTTGATTAATCATGAAGATACATACCTATCAACGAAAAGAAATAGTCACTATACGAGTGCCAGTATTTCCAGAGGGTTTTAGAAAATAATCCTGCCTGTTTGTCTCTCATCCTCTTAATAAACAGCGTTGGCTTTGGCCGAACTTTTAAAGAGGGGTTCAGATCCTTCCGCTCCTGATTGGATGGAGTAAAAACGTAATGTGAGTATGGCTAGCGGACGTCACGTTAAAGGAGCATTTTATTGGACACCATGGAAAACATGCTGTTCATCCGCACGCGTTTCAGGATGAGTCTTTGTTAGACAAAAAACGCCAAATGGTCTGTTGATGTAAATCATTTTGCATCACCTTTTAATAATGAGTTGGACATATACGTCCATGTACTGACCAAGACACTGTTTCATTATAGCTGCTGCCAGAAGAACGACTGTCGATTCCAAGGAAAACAGGCAAAAACCAAGCACTGTGTGATCACGCCACCTAGTGGTTTTGTGGAAACTCAAACTCAAAGTTTTGCATGAGAAATAGCTGTCTTCAGAAATACACAGATCCACAAGTATGAATGAATAATAAGTAAATTAAGTTTTACACTTTTAAAAGAAAATTTTGAGGTTATGCTATCAAATGTATTATTATTATTATTAATTACAATTTTGAAATACATTTTGATCATTATTTTAAATAATATTGGCTCAACAAAGTCTTGTGTGAAAATCACATTGAAGTGGTAAAAATCCACTCTTGCATCTGGATGCAGCTGGACAAAGAGAGTATCATTATCACATTTAATTATATAGTGTGAATGATTTGAAACTTTAGTGTTGTTTGCACTTTGTTATTGAGGAATGAATGCAATTACTGGTTACTGATATACTGTTTTTGATTAAGTCTATAAGAATTCCTGAGCTTTCATTGGTTTTAATGCTTAATTGTTTTGTTTGATTTTATAGTAGCCTAAGTTTATTTTGGGCTAGGACCTTCAAATTGAGTAAATAATTAGTTAAAGGGGAAAGTAACCCTGAACCCACCTCCTACCTGGAGTTAATTTAGGCTACATGTCCAGTTTGGTAGGAGCAACTCTCCAGTATATTTGCAGTTATCCCAGCAATTTGAGTAAACCTGTCGGATCTTTTAGCTCAATTAATGCATTTTTGTTCATTAAAAAGTTTTACATAAATATTAAAATATGTTTAACATCATGTACATTTACATGAGATGAAGGCTCTAGTCGCTTCAGTAACCAAATAATAAAATGCTGTAGGCCTATTAAAAAGATTGCATTATCAAATCGACTGCTTACACTGTTGGATGAGAACAAATCTTATATTAATATTTATAATTATTATTTAATATTTACAGTATGTCTTCTGTTAAGCTGTTTGTGTGTGTGTTTAATCTTATTAAAATGTGAGGAATTTTGCAATATTGACAGTTATTAAACTGAAATTAATAAACAGTAAACTCACTGTTGAGTAACAATATTGTCTTCTGTAGAGATGCTTATAGCTAAACTGAACTAATTTCATAATTAATAAAATATACACATTTAAACTGAACTAAATGGAACTGAACACTGAACTGACTTTAAAGCAAACTTTAGATTGGTCTCATATGTGATGACATTTGCATTGTTACGCCCCGTGGCTCAAAAGGGACGCAACAAAAACAGGGGCACACAAGAAAGCCAAAGTAGAACACAAGATTTATTAACAAAATCAAACTACAACAAAAAGTAGAACAATGTAGAATATAGCAGTCTGGAATCAGTATGAAATGCATGCATGAAGGTGTAATGTAGTGTAGCAATTTTGGATGTACATAATAAACAAACTTAAAGGAAAACAAACAGAAATCGATTCAAATGTGCAGCTCTCCCGTGGCCATCCATCTTGCTTCATTTAAAAGGCTCAAAAGGAAGTCAGCAACAGGGTTCCTCAGCTTTAGAGGGCGGAGCCAAACATCCACTTCAGCTGGAGGAAAACGGCTGGAAACCCCCACATATGACATGGGTCCTCACAATCATTGATTCTATTATTTTCTTTTTTATTATTTTGAAGCTATTTGGAAACAATCTGTATTGTATATTATTACTCCCTATTATAACAAAAAATGTTACATGTAGATCTTCTGTTTTTAAATCAAATGTGACCCTGGACCACAAAACCAGTCATAAATAGCACAGGTATATTTGTAGCAATATTCAACAATACATTGTATGGGTCAAAATGATCAAATTTTCTTTTATGTCAAAAATCATTAGGATATAAAGATCAGGTTCCATGAATATATGTTGTACATTTCCTACGTAAATATCTCAAAACTTAATTTTTGGTTTATAATATACATTGCTAAGAACTTAATTTGGACAAATTTAGAGGCGATTTTCTCAATATTTTTATACAAATAGTACTAATCGCGGTCAAATATTGTCCTATTGTTGTGAATTCTCTCCCTTTAAGCGCAAGTTGCTAGCGTGTGACGTTCTTGGTCACGCCAACGTCACACTATCACTCATGCCGTGTTGATGTGCAAGATAAAGTTTGTGAAGCCGAAACTACCTCAAGCACACCTGTATGTGTATATGATTCCTCTTGTACAATAAACGGCTAAACTCCATCGGATGACTCAAACTCCCTAACCAGAGTTCTGCAGCGGTCAGTAACACCATTACCAGCTTTCAGTGGGGTAATCCCCAACATTGGTCCTTCGAGCCTGATCCATTGACTACTACAGTGATGTCATCAGAGGAGCAAGCAGCCTCCCTCCCTCATGCTGAAGCTTCAAATAGACCCTCACGACAGCACTAAGACACCTAAGCATCTGGAGGACTACCTCCTTGACTACAGCCATCACTGACCTGCCCCTTCCTCCCAGCCTGCAGTAGAGGTGCCAGAGGAGCAGCAAGAAGCCACAGCCGTAGTGAGCATAACTAGTCAAACACGACCATCCTCCAGCCAGGGTGAGCATCCAGCCACAGGCTCTATGGACTTAATGAGTATGAGTTCACTGAGGGAGTTATTGAAGTCTATATCTGATAAAGAAAGGGATGGGACTGCTGACGTGGCTGCGCTTCAGAGCAAACTTAAGCAATATGAACAATGACAGCGACGGCGCAAGGAGCTGATGGAACACATCACATCGTTCCTGAGGGAAGAAGGTGAGGAGGAGGAGGATCAAAGTGTAAAGCCTGCCATGCCACCTACAAGATCACCTCCAGAAAAGTCACCACATCTGCCCTCATCATCAAGTCATTCTTCTCAATCACAGTCACGGCATATCAGGCTGACCGGCTGAAGGACCGGTATAGAAGTCCAGGTCTGAGCCCGAACAACCCAGGGGTCCTAGCCCGTCTCAGTTTGAGGATCAGAGACTGGCTCAGAAGGCTAGTGT
>NW_015505712.1:408190-409148 GCF_001515645.1 Sinocyclocheilus grahami | reverse complement strand
CAAAGGAAGGGGAGTAAAAGACCTAAGGGATGTGATCCAGACAGGGCGTCAGTGCTTTTGTCCGGATCAGAGTGATACCTCAGTATCTACTCATTTCCTTCGGGGGTCTTACATCTGCCCTTATCTTCACCTTCCTAAATTCCCCTGTAACCACCATCTCTCCACCTGACCGCGGTTAGGTGGGAAATTTCCTGCATTATAGTCTCCTATACTGGACCTATTAGGTTTGGTTGGATCTATGGCTTCATAGTGACCATCTTACTGATGGTCCGGTCTAGAGGCTTCTCCGGACAGAGGTCCGACGCGGGAACCATGGTGGGTGAGTACGATCCATGTCTAATATATGTACATATGAATATATATACATATATACATATATACATATATATATATGAATATATATGTGTATCTAATGAGACTGGTGGTTGTGTGTATAACCCTTCTGCAGAAACTGGGTGCTCGACTTGCAGTGCTTATTTCACTCATCGATATATGTCCAGACGGTAAGTAAGCCGGTTTTCATACTTCTTGGATCATGCAGCCATAACACAGGCTTCTGCGGGAGCCTTCGTAATCATCAGGCCCCCGGCGTGTCACTGCAAAAATTTCCTGGACGTCCGGGCTGGGGTTACGCTTTCATGCTACCCTGACTGGTCTACCGTATCTGGGTCGCCCTGAGGGGTTTCCCGATCACCAGGATATCCCCTCTTGCTGAGGCATCGAGCGGGAGGCATGGGTGGCATTACGAGAACCTTCCTGTGTAAACCTTTGAGGGTTGTAGTTGAGCTTGCCTCTCCTGTTTGGCCCAGTACTTCCGGATATCTGTAAACAGATGTTTGGAAAACTCTAAAATAAGTGCAGCACGTTATGCTTTGCCTACTTTTCTAAAATCCTGTATGGGAGGGATTAAGCTTTTTTGACCTCGTTCCCTTTTTCTGAGTTGGTTAGACCCCGGTTC
>NW_015505712.1:407659-408180 GCF_001515645.1 Sinocyclocheilus grahami | reverse complement strand
GTGGATATGCTCGGCCCTGGCAGCTTTTAGAGCCTGTCTATAGTTTGACAGTGTTTTTCCACTTAATTCTAAAAACTTCCAAGTTAGTTCCCTTTCATGGGAACTTCGAACTGCGTCCTCTAGGGGTCGCTATGGGGAACGCCTCGTCGTGACCCGTGTCTGAAGCATACATTGAAAAAACACCAACTCGTTGGCCGGCGACAGCCATGACGTCACTACCGGTGCGACTACAGTATAAATCGGCGCCGGGAGCTACACATCATTCTCTTCTTCGTCTTCATTGACCGTTTTGTTTGAAGCATGCATTTCTGTGGTAAGAGCAATCTCTATTTATCTCATTATGGCGAGCACTAGCAAAGCATTTAAGGATGTGTGCATCCATGTTGACGTTGTTTAACATCTGATGACACACACGATCTATGCATTGTTTTGTTTGGGCAAAGAGCACGCACGCAATGTCTCCGAGGGGCAATCAGCGTGCACGGCGAGCGTTTTTTTCCAAGGGAAAAAGCTCCGCTCTC
>NW_015505712.1:405301-407649 GCF_001515645.1 Sinocyclocheilus grahami | reverse complement strand
AGCATCTGGAGGACTACCTCCTTGACTACAGCCATCACTGACCTGTCCCTTCCTCCCAGCCTGCAGTAGAGGTGCCAGGGGAGCAGCAAGAAGCCACAGCCGTAGTGAGCATAACTAGTCAAACACGACCATCCTCCAGCCAGGGTGAGCATCCAGCCACAGGCACTATGGACTTCATGAGTATGAGTTCACTGAGGGAGTTATTGAAGTCTATATCTGATAAAGAAAGGGATGGGACTGCTGACGTGGCTGCGCTTCAGAGCAAACTTAAGCAATATGAACAATGACAGCGACGGCGCAAGGAGCTGATGGAACACATCACATCGTTCCTGAGGGAAGAAGGTGAGGAGGAGGAGGATCAAAGTGTAAAGCCTGCCATGCCACCTACAAGATCACCTCCAGAAAAGTCACCACATCTGCCCTCATCATCAAGTCATTCTTCTCAATCACAGTCACCTGACATTGAGTTTCAGTCTAAGGGACATGCGTGTTCCACACAAGTAAAGGCCAGCACGTCTACTGTGGAGTGCTTTAATCCTGGTTTTGTACCAATACATCCAGTCCGTACATTCCTTTGTACTCGCCAGTTTCCTCAGGTACATTACCTACGGGTTTGCCTCAGCATCAACGCTCAACAAGCAGTATGATGCTGGAAGGGTTTCACAGCCACAAGGGCAGCAACTGCTAATAGCTCCCACGCTAGCCTATTAGCACCCCAGTGTGCCTTACGTCCATCTGTCAGTTGCACTTTCTTCAAAAGAACATGTCACTGCTCCACTCTCCTCTAGCCTTTCATTTCCTCAGCATTCTCCGATGCCTCCAGTGGCGTCAGCGCCTCAGACTCTGCCCAGTGCTTCAGTCCCTGCTCTGAACATTCCAGCCCTAGCTGCCCCTTCCTTACAGCCATTCAGCCAGACATTAAAGCACCCAGAATATTTGATGCCTCATCGCCCTTTGCACACTGCCCCCTAGCCAAATATTCCAGACTTTGTTAAGGACAATGAAAGGGAGTTTGCTAACCTCAAATTAGCACTAGATAAACTCCTTGAACCTCATGCAGCGCTGGAAGAGAAATATAAATACCACATTTTGCTGGAACACCTCAAACTCCCTGAAGCCCAGATGATTGGTCAGTCCTGTCATCATCATCCTTTTCCATACTCGGCAGCTATGCAGGCTCTCCAAGAGTGAGATTGTAGCGATCCTTACAGTGCCAGAAATGAAACCAAATGATGCTCGCAGCTTCCAGAGTTTCGCTTTTCATGTGCACCTCTTAGTGAATATACCATTGTCATTGGAGGGTCCCAGAGGCATGGAGTTGAACTGCTGCTCACACGTGGATCGTCTGCTTAGTAAGCTGCCCAAGTTCTTAAGAGATGGCTTCATAGAGTATCTCCAGCTAGAAGGGAAACTCAACTCCCCCAGTATCAACCCATATGTAACAAAGATCATAGATCATGAAGGAGGCGGGAACATTTAAACACAATTTAACAAAATAAACAAAACTGAAAATAGCACGACATGGACAACTGCTGTGCACAAACAGAACCAAAATTAAATTCAAGTTTATTTGTATAGCGCTTTTCACAATACAAGTCGTTGCAAAGCAACTTTACAGCAAATTAGGTTTCTACAATATTTAGTAGTAGCTTATCAGTGGTGACTGTCAGTTAATAAACACATGGCAGAAATGTACGGAAAAATCAATTAAAGACGTAATCAAACAGACAATGAACACTATTAACAGCAATTATTATATGATGCAATCAACCTTATAGCAAAATTTGGTAGTTCTGTATGTTGTTTCATGGTTGGCATCATTTGAGGTCCTCTGAGGGGTTGGACCTCAAATATCATAAAAAAAAAAAAACTTTTCTCAGGTGTTCTGGATCCAGACTGAAGCTGGTGTAAATCCTAGTTACCACGGGATGTCAATCAAATAGAGACATAATTAGCGTAGCTGCTGTTTCAACCAAGCAAAATTGATTTGTTTAACCCAAGCTAAAGAATAATAATGCACATTTGATCAGATATAACTGCAGTACTAAATTATGAGATGCATTATTTGAATGCTTGGCCAAAGAGATGTGTCTTTAATCTAGATTTAAACAGAAATAGTGTGTCTGAACCCCGAACGTTATCAGGAAGGCTATTCCAGAGTTTGGGAGCCAAATGTGAAAAAGCTCTACTTCCTTTAGTGGACTTTGCTATCCTAGGTACTACCAAAAGTCCAGAGTTTTGCGACCTTAGGGAGCGTGATGAATTGTAGCGTGGTAGAAGACTAGTTCGGTTAAGGGCCTTACAGGTAAGTAATAATATGTTGTAACTGATACGGAACTTAATAGGTA
>NW_015505712.1:404010-404523 GCF_001515645.1 Sinocyclocheilus grahami | reverse complement strand
ATCAAGTAAAACTAGCAGTGAGATGCAGCCTTGGTCTGACGCAAGCAGCAAGTAATTTGTAATTTTAACAAGTGGAGTTTCTGTGCTATGGTGGAACCTGAAGCCTGACTGAAATTCTTCATAAAGGGCCTTTCGCACCGCACAAACCTTTTCATAGTACCAGAACTAATTGTGGAACTACCCACTTTTCGGCGTGTTCGCACCGCCGGAACTGGGTGCGATTTTAGTACCGGACTGCCTTTTTCGAGAAACAAATTAGCTCCTACTCCAGAGCAAGGTCTAACCAGCACAACTGGTACTAATCGTGATGCAAGTAGACATTGATTGGCCAAACGCGTACGAAAACGCCCTCACCCGCCATGATTTTAAACGCCGTGTAAACATACTGTAAACATTGTGTCAATTTATTTTAAGTATGGAGAACAGCGATAGATGGACGGACGCTGAAGTGCAAGCACTTGTAGCATTGCTAGTTGTCGTTGGAGATTCTT
This sequence comes from Sinocyclocheilus grahami, assembly GCF_001515645.1. Classification (NCBI taxonomy): domain Eukaryota; kingdom Metazoa; phylum Chordata; class Actinopteri; order Cypriniformes; family Cyprinidae; genus Sinocyclocheilus; species Sinocyclocheilus grahami. The sequence goes on along the minus strand of NW_015505712.1, from coordinate 404,032 downwards.
AGTCCTCCTTTCCGTTCTTTCA
>NW_015505712.1:402119-403804 GCF_001515645.1 Sinocyclocheilus grahami | reverse complement strand
ACTCTCGGTGCGAATGCAACCCTTTAAATGGTACTGGAAAATAATTCGCGCAAAATCGTCCCAGTACTTTAGTACCGTACGTTTAGTTCTGGAACTAAAGCGGTGCGAAAGGGCCTATTGAGATAATTGAGCAGACAACTTTTTCAAAAATTTTAGACAAACAGAAGATTTGAAATGGGTCTGTAATTTTCCAGTTCACTAGGATCTAGTTGTGGTTTCTTAAGAGGCTTAATAACCGTCAGCTTGAATGGTTTTGGGACGTGACCTAAAGACAACGACGAGTTAATAATATTGAGAAGCGGTTCTTCTGCTACAGGTAACAACTCTTTCAGTAATTTAGTGGGTACAGGATCTAACAGGCATGTTGTTGGTTTAGATGCAGTGATAAGTTTATTTAGCTCTTCCTGTCCTATAGTTGTAAAGCACTGCAGTTTATATTTTGGTACGATGAATGAAGCATTATACGCTGTAGAATCTACATTTGTTATTGTATTTCTGATGTTATCTATTTTATCAGTGAAGAAATTCATAAAGTCATTACTATTAAACTGTGAGGGAATATTTAGATTGGGTGGCGTCTGGTTATTTGTTAATCTAGCCACTGTGCTAAATAAAAACCTAGGATTGTTTTGGTTATTTTCTATGAGTTTGTGGATATGCTCGGCCCTGGCAACTTTTAGAGCCTGTCTATAGCTGGACATACTGTTTTTCCACGCAATTCTAAAAACTTCCAAGTTAGTTGTTCTCCATTTGCACTCAAGACTATGAGCTTTTTCTTGAGAGAATGGGTATTACTGTTGTACCATAGCGCAGTACGTTTTTCTCTAACCTTTTTCAATTTGATGAGGTAGTTAAAGACTACACTGCGCTTTAACCGATAAATCATGAGATAGTAAGTGAACTGAAAAGGTTAATAAGAGACTTAACTTACCACTGCCAGTATCTTTGCTGGGAAGTGTGGTCTTCTGTTTGGTCAGTTCAGTAGGCCTACCCACATTTGGAAAGGGTAATTTGGCGCTCCTTGTAACCACGAGAGCTCCCCAATCCAATCTCACCAGTAGGAAAAATTTGACGTTACTTAAACTTTCTTGCTTCCAACGTCTTTAAAGTTTGTTTGCTGAAGACCGCGCGACTGGCGCAAAGCGTCACGTATGTCAGTAGCGCAAGAGCTAATAATTGTTGTTATGTAATTAATTTATTGTAAAAAATATATATATATATATATAAATTTTTTTTTTGTTTGTTTGCCTTACAAAATGTCCATTAGACGACGATACAAATTATATTTATCCAAACCGGTTTCGAAAAGTACAGAGTGGTACAGAGCACCATTTACTGAACACCAGAACACACTGTATTTTCATAGTATCCTATAGTAACTCACTGATTATCATTGTAGTTAATACTACATTATGATATAGTATAAATTAATAAAGTGTAGTAAATACTGTAATATACTACAGTATATCTACAGTTTACTATAGTAAAAACTTAGTTACGAACTCACTATAGTTAATACTAGAGTATGCTGTAGTTACGAACTCGCTATAGTTAATACTAGAGTATGCTGTAGTTACGAACTCGCTATAGTTAATACTAGAGTATGCTGTAGTTACGAACTCGCTATAGTTAATACTAGAGTATGCCGTAGTTACGAACTCGCTATAGTTAATACTAGAGTATGC
>NW_015505712.1:386371-398502 GCF_001515645.1 Sinocyclocheilus grahami | reverse complement strand
AATTCCATGCGATATAATTAAATCTAGCGTATGATTAAAACGATGAGTGGGCCCGGTGACGTTTTGCTTGACTCAAAGAGTTTTAGGTCAGTAAACGCAAGTCCTAATGCATCATTTGTATTATCAACGTGAATGTTAATCTCCAACAATTAGCGCTTTATTAACAGTAACCAATAGGTCTGAGAGGAAATCTGCAAATTCTTTTAGGAAATCTGTATACGGCCCAGGTGGTCTATACACAGTAGCCAGAGCTAGAGATACGATACATTTCTTTTGCATATCTGACAGTGTAACATTAAGCATAAGTATTTAGAATGAGTTAAACCTGTATCCTGTCTTCTGAGTAACATTGAGAATATCACTATATATTGTTGCAACACCGCCGCCACGACCAGTCTGACGAGGCTCATGCTTATAACAGTAGCTTGGTGGAGTAGACTCATTTAGACCAATATAATCATTTGGTTTTAACCAGGTTTCAGTCAAGCACAGTACATAAAAACTATTATCTGTGATCATTTCATTTACAATAACTGCTTTGGGTGCAAGTGATCTAATGTTTAGGAGCCCAAACTTTAAAAATTGCTTTTGTTCATTTATTTTAAATTTTTCTGGTTTAAAAATCACGATCAGATTTTTTCTAGATCCTGCATTAAATTAATATTTTGACCTCACTATTTGGGTAACAGACACAGTCTTTATAGATTATAGAAGTACTTGCGCTGTCCAATTTAAACGGGTAGAACAAAAGTCATCATAGCAGTTATTTGAGAATTGGCTTACTAGTCATATGGAGCGTAGCATCCTGGAGATGTTGTCCGACAGGACTTCCGATCACAGCGTCGCGTTCCGTCTCACGGAGGGGAGCAAAGCGGTTCCGGGAGGAGATCTCGAAGACCGGAGGCGACGGAGGGGGAGAGGTCGTCGCCTGGGGTCTGGCTCGCGTTTTCCGGTGCAGGTGCACCCAGGGTCCGTGGTGTCCCGGCGCCGGAGTTAAGAACATCTGGGAAGATCACGTCCTGGCCTGTGCAGAGAAACACACGGAGTAGAGGTGGTGGGAGAGTTAGCAGCGTGCTGTATACTTACCCCGGACTTGTGAGCGTCAGCCCGAGATGTTTCCAGCGCGAATGCAGCTCAAACGTGTCCTCACCTGCACTCAAAGGTAGACACACATCTGCCATTAAAGCAAGTAACAGTGAGTAAAACAATGGTAATGTGTGTGAATAGAGTATTAGCAATGTAAGCGAGATTAATGGCAACCATGCTGATGATGCTAATGGGCTATATGTGAATAGCGGACTCGGGAAATCAAAATAAAACTAGTGATAACAAGGCACTCTGATTGTTTTTGTTGTAGAATACGATATGGGATATATTCACACGTTATATAAACAAAAATTATGGTGTATAAAATTGATTTTAAGATAAAAAAATAGACGATAAAGAATTAACTTGACGGAGCTCAAACTCAAAAAACACGGCAGCAACAAACAGGAAGTGACGTGACGCAAAACAACATAAATAGTCCAGGCCTGGTCCTCTCTCATCTTGTCGTCACTCCTCCTTTTATCTTTCCGGAGCTCCTCCGTGGGACTCGAGACTGGTGAGTGGCTGCAGGTGTCGCTCATTATCATTAACTCCACTGGCCTTGCTCCGTTCCCACGGCTCTCGGCCCCGCCCTATTCGTCACACCATACAACCTACAAGACTTTGTGGGATGGCTTCAAGTCAAAGCCCAGCAACAGAGACTGTCTAGCAGGTTTGTGCAATGCTATCAGTATGAGAAATCTCCAAGCATCTTTAAAGAGAAGGGTGGAGTTAAATCTAAAAGCCAGAGCACAGCCTTGTGTCATGGTGTAGCACATCCAGAGCCAAAAGCCTCCCTCAGTCCCCAGGTATCTCGTAAGAAGACCACACCCAAAGTCAACTGCCTCTTCTGTGGTAGCAAAGATCACTACATCACTCGATGCAACAGTATCAAAGAACAGTCAGTCGTTGATCTTTGTAAGTGGATTTTAGATGGTAAGCGCTGCTGGAAATGTGCTCGTTCCCACGCACCTGAGATTTGCAATCTAAAGAAACCGTGCAGTGACTGTGGTGGTGCACCTCCAAGTACTTCATGGTGTGGCCCAAAGTCACGCAACCAGCACATCATCAGCTACTACTGAGAGCCGTGTGTATCTACCTTCTACCCTCCATTTCATCTGGCAGAGTTCTTCTGAAAGTGGTACCAGTGCTGCACCACAGATCTAAGACGGTGGAAACTTATGCTATATTAGATGATGGAGCACAGCGCACCATGATCCTGCCCACTGCTGTCCAGCAGCTTCAGCTGAGTGGTGAACACGAAACTCTAGCCCTTCGCACAGTGTGACCAGACATCACTCACCTCAGTGGCTTCAAAGTCACCTTTGAAATCTCTCCAAGAGATAACCCAGAGAAACGGTATAAGGTGTTAAGAGCATTCACAGCCTCTGGCCTTGATCTAGTAGAACAGTCATACCCAGTTCAGATGCTTCAGAGGAAGTACACACACTTAATAGGAGTCCCACTACAGCCGTTTCATAAGGTACGTTCACTGGTGCTCATAGGTTCAGACCAAGTGCGTCTCATCACTGCCAAAGAGCCTATTCGTCAAGGCAACAGAGGGGGACCAGTGGCAGTTTGTACAGCTCTCGGCTGGACACTCCAGGGGGCAGAAATGAGCAGTACAGACCATGCAGCAGTGTTTCTTCATCTCCACTGCCCACCCAGACGTATATATATATAAATTTGACCCTTATGACTGGTTTTGTGGTCCAGGATCTCATATAGCCTACTGTAAGTAATAGGCCTAAGACAGATGTTTAGCCACAATCCAGCATCAAACTGACTAACAATAATAATAATGCTAACTAATGAATTAGTACTAATACTATATAATTAACCATAAATCATTACCTTAGTTAATATCCCTAGATTAAAAATTTGAAATGGAGTGATCCATTTGTGTTGTGATTAACAGGACTACATGAACGAAAACTCAAACTACTGAGAGTTATGTCCACAAGGTGTCGCTCTATGCTTTATTTATTTTATGCTTTCGAGATAAACAGCTGAGATTCAGCATTTACGGTGAAGTCTGCAAAAACACATACACGCAAATATCTGAACTATTTGTTCTAGAAATATTTCCATTGTTGTTTATCAAAGAGCTACAGAGAACGTCCGTTTTTATTCAACTAAAGAGTTTGACTAATTTAAGCATCGCATCGAGTGAATGAATTCAGAAGGTACATAACACTATAATATCACACTACAAACACATTTACAAGACTCTCTCTCTCTCTCTCTCTCTCTCTCTCTCTCTCTCTCTCTCTATATATATATATATATATACATATTCAGTCATTCACATGCACGTGGAGTGTGAGCCACTGTCCAGTGACGTAGAGCTGGATGACTCATTGCCCATCAGAAAAAATGAGACATCGTCTCCTCTGACCCGATCCTCTAACCTCACACAACCTAAGCGTCTCCTTCAGTCACACCAAACCCTCAATCCAATCTCATGCCATTTTTGACAGGACTCCTGTGTAAATACCAAAACAACAGTATGTAATGTGAATTTAAACACGGGCTTTCATAGTCACAAAGACCACCCAGTTGTTTCAAAACCTAATAAGCTTTAACTTTTGCTCTCTTAGCCAACTTTTTAGATTTAACAACCTTCCAAAGATGTCTAAAAAGCCACAGTGTGCAATACAGCAGGGAGTGAGTCACATAATGGCAATACCCTGTCACCCAGGCAGAAGTGTGAGGAATATGTTTCCTTAATTAGCGCACAGAGACTAATGAGCCAGGAGGTTAGAGCTCAGTAGACAGGCCAGTTTTCTGATTCTCCTCTGTGGGATAATTACTCAGTTGGGCTTGAATATGAATATGAATATTGCTGTGGTTACACAGAGCTGTCAAATCAGTGCAGTCGCACTTACTGTAAACTAACTGAAGCGTTCAAGTGCAGTTAACCACAGCCTCAGTGTCATGGTAACAATCTCAAAAAATTAAAAGTATTAGACATGATGCAAGGGGCGGGAGTTGTGGTGGTCTGTCATTTGCTCTTCGGGGGCCAGGATGGCCATACTGTTGGCAGTCATCTTCAGTTGAACATGGTTCATAATTGTGTATAGCTATAAAAATATGTAGGCTATTTGGCAGCTTTGAATACGCTCACAGTCCTACGTGACTTGTAACATCAATTTCCTGAACTGGTTTTAAAAGCTAATGTTAAAAAGTAATGTTCTCACACCCTTCAATTTCCTGTGATCAGTGAAACCTGTGGGTGAGTCATCATCAGACTCTGCAATGCACCACAATAACCTATACTGAGGGAGGGTGGAGACTGACAGAAGCTTCCCATGAGAGCTTTGATTCAAACACAGACACAAACTAAGATCAGACATAGACCCAGATGGTGTTGACTGAATACTGGGCATTTCTTGGTGTGTTTTTGATTGTTTTGCTGTTGTACACTTTACACACTGGATGAGCAGACTCTCGTGGCAATGAAATTGCCCAGAGCAGGTTGGAAGCTTGACGTGAAATCAAAGAGAGTTCATCTCACTCTGTTCTAGCTCCGTGTACATGATAACACTATTGGGAAATCAGATCATCACTGTAACTGGTTGTTTTACAAAATTGCAAAAGATCTTAAGACTAGTTTTTAGAGAATATTTATATCTTGTTTACTAGAAAAATATTCCATGTTAAATGTTAAAATAAGATATATTTAAATATTCGTATTTCAAGCATATAGACAGGTTTGTGATTAAAACACTCAAAAACTGAAAATACTGTATTTTCTCAAAAGACGAGTCTTAGTTTTGCATCTTTGCTTCAAAATTTTGCTTCTCAGATGAATATTATTCGTCTTGTTTGAATATTTTACATAGGATATTTTTCTAGAAAGCAAGACTTTATTTGTTTGTTTATTTATTTATTTTATTGTAGTGCAATAATTTATGTGGATGAACAGAAGAATGAAAATAAAAGTTATTTAGGTAATTAAATATAACATTGCACATGTTTAACATGACTTCTATACTCAAAATGGAATGTGATTTAACACTCAAGACTACCATGGCAACCTTCTTGTCGCACTGTCAGACAAAACAACTGTATGTCTCAGACCCAGGTCTTCTGTATTAGAACAGTATTGCATATGACCGATATGCATATGCATATAAATTTTGCGTAATCAGGATATCATTTGCATGTCATTCTGGTATACAAAAAGTGAGGAAGATAAGCAGTGAGATAGATTAGTTTCTGACATCACCCTGAATTTAAATGAATGGATTATCACACTGGCCATGTGCACTTGGACTCTGGAGTTCCTCATTGGCAGACAGCACCCCAAAAAAAAAAAAAAAACACTTGCAAGGATTCATTTATTTGCAGCATAAATCACCTTTATCATTGTCAATCTAAGGTTTGTTTTAGCCCTGAGTACAGGAGCCTGAGATATGATACTTTGTTGAAATGCTCAGAACAAATCTCTGAACAGCTGAAGTTTAATAGAAACTCTTTTATTTAAACATATTCATAGATATTTGACAGATTAGCCACTGTCCTACTTCACTAGGGAAATCTGGAAGGTACAGCTTACTGGTCCGGGTGGGTTTGTATAGATCTGTGAATAGAATATCAAGTGATTTAAAATGAGATTTCACAAACAGCATAAATTAATAAGACTGACGGACGTGCTGGGGTCATTAATTAGGGAGACAGACACTCTTGGGTTATTAGCATGCATATTTCATGGAACAGAGGGACTGGATTTTTTGGAATGTATAGCCTGTCCTGTGCAAAGATCAGAGATAAACGTGTGCCATTCTAAAACAAGAGATGGAGCCATCTGGTAAACTATGCACATCATTTTCAGTTTGCAAGGCATAATTTGTCATCAACATTTTGTCCTCCTTTCATAATTAAAATGTATGTCTGATCTAAGAAGACAATCAATTGGAACATTTAAAAAGTAGACTGTGTAGAGATTCATGATTAGAAACAATCTGTATTTTACAGTAATACATTACAGTGACTATATCGCTTTTCAGCTTAGAACAATGATGCAACATGTAATTGTTTTTCCTCATGCAACTTACAGTCAGATAAGTATAAATTATTTTTGTGGTAAAAAAAAATGTATATATATAATAGAGACAATACAGTTTGAAAAAAGGAACAAAAACAGTGCCATGGCAGATACATTTTTAAAATTATATTCATTATACCATTCAAAAGTTTGGGGTCAAGATTTTTTGATGTTTTTGAAAGGTCTCTTATGCTCACCAAGGCTACATTTATTTGATAATATTGTAAATATTATACTTTACAATCGCTTTTCTATTATATTTTAAAATGAATGAAATGACGCAAAGTTGGATTTTTTTTTATCAGCCATTATTAGTCTTTAGTGTCACATGATCTGTAAGAAATCTTTCTAATTAGTGAGAAACATTTCTTATTTTTATTGATGTTGAAAACAGTTGTCCTGCTAGTGGATTTTTTCAGGATTCTTTAAACATATTTTTAAATAAAAACTTCAAAAGAACAGCATTTATTTAAAATTTATTTTGGTCTATTATATTGTCTCTAGTCTTTACAGATTAATTTGAAGCAGTTTTTTTAATCCTACAGACCCAAATCTTTTGAATGGTAGTGTAAATATGTAAATAAATAAGTACACATATATATACATACATACATAAAAGTCCATATATACATTAAACACATAAAGGAATTAAATGTTAAAACATATTTTGTTTTAAAATTAAAGTTAACATTTAAACCCTGGAAATGCTAATGACTGACTGTGCTACTATAATTCAGAGACAATGCATTAATGCCATCAGCTTATTCATCATTTATCATTAATGCATCAACTTATATTGTAATTTAGCAAATCACATAAACACTGTATCATTATAAATAATCGGTTATGCTGGGATATAGACGAGGTGAGGCAGATCCAAATGCTAGCAGTTTAACAAACAGAAACATGAAGAAAGGGCAGAAGCAAGACCAGAAATCCAAGACAAGAGCATCAATTGGGAAAACATGAGGGAAAAAGGCAACGAACAGCTACAAACTATAAGAGTCCATGAACAGAGACACAGACAGGGTTTGTGACATAATCATAATCATGTTGGTAGCTGTCATGTCAGTACACTCTAAAAAATGCTGGGTTAAATATAACCCAGCGCTGGGTTAAAAAGGGACAAACCCAGCTATTGGGTTGTTTTGACCCAGCGGTTGGGTTGTTTTGAACCCAACTGCTGGGCTTGTCCATTTTTAACCCAGCACTGGGTTATATTTAACCCAGCATTTTTTTAGACTGTAGACTGTATAAAGACACCTGAGACAATATAGCTTCTACAGACACTTAATAGCTACACAAGTTTGCTCCACCAGTTTCATCGAAAGTAATTTGAGAGTGTAGCATTTCAAGACGCGTAACCCAGTGCTGAAAATAACTCTTGAACCTGGACTACATCAGTCTAACCAAAGAAAAAGCAAAAGAGAGATGAGAGCGATATGAAAGAACTCATCAGAGTGTAACCTGACTGTTTTATCCTTTCATAAAGGAGACAACCTCAGGGGAAACAGTTTCTCTAATTGTAGCTGCAGTGTTCTACAGAAATTCACGTCATACAGAAACCAAGCTTTTGTGTTTTACATCTAATCAGCAGCTACTAAAGGCAGCAGATGTTTTCCAGATGATATTTAAAGGAAAATCCCTTTGGGTTACAGTTGCATTGGAAATGGTTATCTGTTGTTTATGGAACAATTGAAATTGATTGCGTTGTTATTGTTAACTAAAACTAAAACAATAATAAAACTATTAAAAAGCTGAAATAAATAAAAAAATACATTTTAACAAGATAAACTTGATGTAAATGAACATTTGAAATGTTGGCATGGCAACTAAATAATTTTTAAAGAATTTTTTTTTTTAAATAGCACACAACATAGCAAAAAATAAATGAAATAAAATAAACTAAAACTAAAATGAAAATGGAAAATATACAAAAAATGAAAACCAGAAAAAGACCAGATAAAACTTCTAAATTATCTGATTTAACAGAGTGTGTTAAAAATGTAAAAGATTGGATGACCAATAATTTTCTCTTATTAAATTAGGATAAGACAGAGATATTACTTATTGGACCAAAAGAGAGTACACAGAATCTCTTGGATTACAATTTGCAACTAGACGGATGTACTGTTACTTCCTCTACAGTCAAAAATCTGGGTGTTATATTAGATAGCAACTTGTCTTTTGAAAATCATATTTCCTATGTTACAAAAACAGCATTCTTCCATCTTAGAAACATTGCCAAGTTACGAAACATGTTACCTGTTTCTGATGCAGAAAAGCTAGTTCATGCATTCATGACCTCTAGACTGGACTATTGTAATGCACTGCTTTATTACATATTATTGCTTACCTATAAGGCCCTTAACCGAACTAGTCTTCTACCATGCTACAATCCATCACGCTCCCTAAGGTCGCAAAATTCTGGACTTTTGGTAGTACCTAGGATAGCAAAGTCCACTAAAGGAGGTAGAGCTTTTTCGCATTTGGCTCCCAAACTCTGGAATAGCCTTCCTGATAACATCCGGGGTTCAAACACACTCTCTCTGTTTAAATCTAGATTAAAGACACATCTCTTTGGCCAAGCATTCAAATAATGCATCTCATAATCTTTTACTGCAGTTATATCTAATCAAATGCACATTATTATTCTTTAGTTTGGGTTAAACAAATCAATTTTGCTTGGATGGAACAGCAGCTACACTAATTATGTCTCTATTTGTTTCTCTGTTTCTGCCACGGATGTAACTAGGATTTACACAAGCTTCAGTCTGGATCCAGAACACCTGAGAAGAGATGATGCCAACCCCTCAGAGGACCTCAAATGATGCCAAACCTGAAACAACATACAGAACTACCACATTGTGCTATAAGTTTGATTGCATCATATAATAATTGCTGTTAATAGTGTTCATCGTCTGTTTGATTTAGTCTTTAATTGATTTTTACGTACATTTCTGTCATATGTACATAAACTGACAGTCACCACTGATAAGCTACCACTAAATATTGTAGAAACTTAATTTGCTGTAAAGTTGCTTTGCAAAGATTTGTATCGTGAAAAGCGCTATACAAATAAACTTGAATTGAATTGAACAAAAAATCGAATTCAAAATATTCATAAATACGGAAGTTCTAAGCGGCCATGCATTATTATTTTTTCCCTTCTTATTTTCTCGTTATATCGACATAACGAGAGTTGTTTTCTCGTTATAACTGTCAGGGCTCTGCCCTGGCAGCTTTGTCTGTGTTGTTGTTGTTTAATGTTTCTTTGTTTGTCTTGTGTTTGCACACATTGTTTTGTCTTCGTTTATGCTTGCCATGTGTTCCTGTGGTCCCACCTCCTTGTTTCCCTTGGTCACGCCCACTTGTTTAGGCCTTGTCTTGTCCTCGTTTCTGTAATTGGGCTCACCTGTCCCTCGTGCACTTTCCTCCCTTTATATTGTGCTGTTTTTCCTCTTGTGGTTGCTGGTTCGTCTTGTGCCATAGAGACAGTTACTGATTTGCTGCTCTATATTCCAGTCTTAACCTGCTATTGTGTATTCTTGTTGTAGTTTTTGCTCTTGATTATTCTATCTCCTGATTTTGGTTTTGTTCAGTACATATGCATATATTAATATGTATCAAAATATGTGTCATACAGGCTAATATTGTATAGGCTAATATTGTATAGGCCATTCATGTAAATTATTTAATGGACAACAATACAGACTAACATAGGATATGCATGAACATTAGGGAAAGAAAACAAACATTTGGGACATGTTGATTAAATAAAAGCACTTCATTGATAAACAATAGGTAAAAACATGCACACACACACAAGCAAGTTTGTCAGTTAGCCAGAGGCTACAGTCTTGGATAGGGCATCATACGTGGCTTGGCTTCAGGTGCTTTTTTTCCGCCTCAGAGTCATAAGTTTGTGGTGGCAATCTACCAGAAGGTAATCCACCCCTCAGACGCTGGTGATGCAGTGCTGCAGGCTTTGTACTAGCTTCCAGTCTTGCTTGCAGTGTGGAACACAGAATGCTGAGCTCCTGGCTGCGGAACGATGGAGTTCTCACAATCCACCCCGACACTCCATCAATAGTACCGTCTTCTTCATCAGACATCATGTCAGCAGTGATGCCCCTCCAGAAGTCCAGAACATTAGGGAAAGAAAACAAACATTTGGGACATGTTGATTAAATAAAAGCACTTCATTGATAAACAATAGGTAAAAACATGCACACACACACAAGCAAGTTTGTCAGTTAGCCAGAGGCTACAGTCTTGGATAGGGCATCATACGTGGCTTGGCTTCAGGTGCTTTTTTGCCGCCTCAGAGTCATAAGTTTGTGGTGGCAATCTACCAGAAGGTAATCCACCCCTCAGACGCTGGTGATGCAGTGCTGCAGGCTTTGTACTAGCTTCCAGTCTTGCTTGCAGTGTGGAACACAGAATGCTGAGCTCCTGGCTGCGGAACGATGGAGTTCTCACAATCCACCCCGACACTCCATCAATAGTACCGTCTTCTTCATCAGACATCATGTCAGCAGTGATGCCCCTCCAGAAGTCCACCTCGTCCGCAGCCAGTACACTCTGCCCAGCCTCCAACAGCTGTAAACACAATTGTTACATATAATCAGTACTATATACCACAAAGTTACAGTGTATGCAACAGAAAAAATACAACAGAAACTAATGATTCTAATCCCGTCTTACCCTCTTCCTCCTCTGGCGACTCCGGGCTAAGGTCTTAGTAGATGCAGCCACACTGACTAGCTCTGATTGGCTGTACCGGAAATTTCTGTGCAGAGTTTCATAATATATGTCTTGCAGGCCACTATAAACAATTAAAGAGATGTGTTAAAAACAACACCAAAAACAACTATTCAGAAATAATCATAATAGAGGGGAAACATTAAAAAAAATTACTTACCAACAAAGGCACTCTTATCTAGACCTTCATCAGTCAATTGCGGAGCCCGCTCCAGTGTCGGCTCCAGTCCCTGAGCCCGCTTCAGTCCAGAAGCCTGTCAATCCAGAGGATGTAAAGTCTGCTCCAGTTCTCCTAGAACTAGTAGAGTCAACTGTAGTCATTCCAGATTCAGTCAAGTCAAGCCCAGTCACTCCAGAGTCTAAGTCCGCTCCAGTGTCTGCTTCAGGCCCAGAGCAACCTCGTAAGCGGAGGAGGAAGAGGATTGGTGTTTTACAGTCCACTGTTATGCCTGCAGCCCCGGACGGTGCTCCAGAGTCACCTCCTGAGTCTATTCCTGCAGCCCCAGACGACATTTCAGCTGTCCCTGAGGGCGCTCCTAAATCTGTTCCAGCAGCCCAAAAGGGCATTCCTGTTTCAGCCCTGGAGCCTGTACTAGACTCCGTTCCAGGCCAAGAGGCTGTCTCTGTTAGTCTTGTCACAACCACAGAGGCAATCCCAGAGTCATCTGCACCATCTGTCAAGGCCACAGAGACCATCTCTGAGCAGTCATTTTGTCCTGTGACTAAGGTGACCGTGTTTTGCCCAGAGAAACTATTCCTGCAAGTAATGTCATGCCCACAGAGCCCGGTCCAGCCAGTCGTACCATGCCCACGGACATCATCCCTGAGCTGCTTGTCCTTCCCGTTATGGCCAGTGAGGCCATCCTCAAGCAACCCGCTGTCACTGGCCAGGCCATGGATGCCAGTTTGAAGCAGGCCACTGTTTCTGTTTCTGACACAGAGGCCATTCCCGAGCGGCCAGATCTCACTGCCACAGGCTCAGAATCCGCTCTAGTCCTCCAGTCTTTAGAATCAGTCTTTGAGTCCACGGCAGTCCCAGACTCTACTTTAGCCACAAGATCCATCCCAGATTCGTCTCCAGTCCCAGACTTGGCTCCACTCCGAGAGTTTACTCTAGAGCTAGTCCCAGTCCAGGAACAGCCAGAGATCATTCCAGAACCAGTCCCAGTCCAGAAGTAGCCAGAGTCCTTCTTAGAGCCAGTTCCAGAGCCAATCCTAGACCCAGAGTCCG
>NW_015505712.1:377423-383705 GCF_001515645.1 Sinocyclocheilus grahami | reverse complement strand
TCCAGAAGTCCACCTCGTCCGCAGCCAGTACACTCTGCCTAGCCTCCAACAGCTGTAAACACAATTGTTACATATAATCAGTACTATGTACCACATAGTTACAGTGTATGCAACAGAAAAAATACAACAGAAACTAATGATTCTAATCCCGTCTTACCCTCTTCCTCCTCTGGCGACTCCGGGCTAAGGTCTTAGTAGATGCAGCCACACTGACTAGCTCTGATTGGCTGTACCGGAAATTTCTGTGCAGAGTTTCATAATATATGTCTTGCAGGCCACTATAAACAATTAAAGAGATGTGTTAAAAACAACACCAAAAACAACTATTCAGAAATAATCATAATAGAGGGGAAACATTAAAAAAAATTACTTACCAACAAAGGCACTCTTATCTAGACCTTCATCAGTCAATTGCGGAGCCCGCTCCAGTGTCGGCTCCAGTCCCTGAGCCCGCTTCAGTCCAGAAGCCTGTCAATCCAGAGGATGTAAAGTCTGCTCCAGTTCTCCTTGAACTAGTAGAGTCAACTCTAGTCATTCCAGATTCAGTCAAGTCAAGCCCAGTCACTCCAGAGTCTAAGTCCGCTCCAGTGTCTGCTTCAGGCCCAGAGCAACCTCGTAAGCGGAGGAGGAAGAGGATTGGTGTTTTACAGTCCACTGTTATGCCTGCAGCCCCGGAGGGTGCTCCAGAGTCACCTCCTGAGTCTATTCCTGCAGCCCCAGACGACATTTCAGCTGTCCCTGAGGGCGCTCCTAAATCTGTTCCAGCAGCCCAAAAGGGCATTCCTGTTTCAGCCCTGGAGCCTGTACTAGACTCCGTTCCAGGCCAAGAGGCTGTCTCTGTTAGTCTTGTCACAACCACAGAGGCAATCCCAGAGTCATCTGCACCATCTGTCAAGGCCACAGAGACCATCTCTGAGCAGTCATTTTGTCCTGTGACTAAGGTGACCGTGTCTGATCCTCCTGTTTTGCCCAGAGAAGCAATTCCTGCAAGTCATGTCATGCCCACAGAGCCCGGTCCAGCCAGTCGTACCATGCCCACGGACATCATCCCTGAGCTGCTTGTCCTTCCCGTTATGGCCAGTGAGGCCATCCTCAAGCAACCCGCTGTCACTGGCCAGGCCATGGATGCCAGTTTGAAGCAGGCCACTGTTTCTGTTTCTGACACAGAGGCCATTCCCGAGCGGCCAGATCTCACTGCCACAGGCTCAGAATCCGCTCTAGTCCTCCAGTCTTTAGAATCAGTCTTTGAGTCCACGGCAGTCCCAGACTCGACTTTAGCCACAAGATCCATCCCAGATTCGTCTCCAGTCCCAGACTTGGCTCCACTCCGAGAGTTTACTCTAGAGCTAGTCCCAGTCCAGGAACAGCCAGAGATCATTCCAGAACCAGTCCCAGTCCAGAAGTAGCCAGAGTCCTTCTTAGAGCCAGTTCCAGAGCCAATCCTAGATCCAGAGTCCGTTCCAGAGCCAATCCAAAGCCTGCCAGAATCCTCCACTCACTCGGTCAGTCTTGTCATAGGCAAGGAGGCTGTCCCCTGCCTTGCTCCAAAGTCATCAGAACTACCCACTTTCCCTATCAGTGGAGTCATGGCCTCTGAGTTAACCCCTAAACCCATTCTCAACCAAGAGCCGACTTCCAATGCTAAGGCCATTCCTGCTCCCCAAGCAGTGGAGAGCACCCTGCCCTACCCCACGATTTTTAAGCCATCATTGGTTAAGCCAGTCAATACACTACTTCCATCTCTCCCCCTCTGCCTTCTAAACCAAACACTTGCGGTTCTTCCACGCCACTGGCAGCCTTCCACTCTGCCCTAGCCCTGGCAGCTTTGTCTGTGTTGTCGTTGTTTAATGTTTCTTTGTTTGTCTTGTGTTTGCACACATTGTTTTGTCTTCGTTTATGCTTGCCATGTGTTCCTGTGGTCCCACCTCCTTGTTTCCCTTGGTCACGCCCACTTGTTTAGGCCTTGTCTTGTCCTCGTTTCTGTAATTGGGCTCACCTGTCCCTCGTGCACTTTCCTCCCTTTATATTGTGCTGTTTTTCCTCTTGTGGTTGCTGGTTCGTCTTGTGCCATAGAGACAGTTACTGATTTGCTGCTCTATATTCCAGTCTTACCCTGCTATTGTGTATTCTTGTTGTAGTTTTTGCTCTTGATTATTCTATCTCCTGATTTTGGTTTTGTTCTTCAGTATCTTGCTTTAATTTACTTGTAACATCTTATTTAGTTGTTTAGCCTGAGACTCCCTGCCTGTTGGTTCCCCAAGACGGGCCGCCAACTAAGCCTGGTGCTGAGAACCAAATCTCTGATGCTGCCTGCTTTGAGTCCCTTCACTCTGCTTGCATGCTCTGCTGTTCTCTGCTCTGGGTTTCTCCCCATCTTTCCGCCCCGATTTGACCAACGACTGAGACTGTGCCCCAGACTGTCTACCCCTCAGGGCATTGACCTTTCCCTGCTGGTTGGAGCTGTCCCAAGATTGTCAACCCCTGTGCTGTGAATTCAGGATGCAGAACTATTCTAAAATCTTTTAGAGCTCCTTGGATTCAACTCACTTTCAATTTTCCTTTTATTTGAAAGAATTATAATTTGTAATTTTTAGTAGTCATTATATGCTGTGACTGATATCATGTGCGTTACAAGCTTCTGTTTGAAAAGTGCGTTCATGTGTAGCTATGTGTATATGTGTGTGTGTGCTTGTGTGGTTTCCACAAAGAAATGTAGAAAACACAAAAGATTACAACACTGTAGAACATCACTGAATTAAATTAGCCTATACACTTTACATAGCCTATAAATCACATGTTTTATCAATATACATTTAATAATTAACAATAAAGATTAATAAGGAAAAGAGGCACATTACAAATAGCCTACGTCGTTGAAGCCTGTCCTACTGTAGATAAACAGACCCCCGCTTATTAACTAACAATAATGTACCTCAAAGAAGCACAAATAAAGATATAGGTGCAAACAGAATACAGTGACGTCAACCTTGGTTTTAATAAGCAGTTATTATTTTATGACACAGAACGCGTTGGTGAAACTCATGCATCTAGCAAGAACTTAATACACAAAATAGTCATATTGATTCAAGCATTTAACATTTATGAATGAATTAAATGTCAGTAGCCTAATGAACAATACTGTACAAATTATAGCGATCACGAGGTCGTTCATAGTCTATCCCAAACGCGTACAGTAAAGTGGACATACAGTATAGCCTACAACACCCCATCAGTTATATTCAGGTCAATAGTGCCACCTGTTGGCGCAGTTTTGTAACTTAGAGAACAACTTTTTTTATGTCGAGATCACGAGAAAATTAAGTCGTTATAACGAGAAAACAACTCTCGTTATGTCGATATAACGAGAAAATAAGTCGTTATAACGCGAAAACAACTCTCGTTATGTCGATATAACGAGAAAATAAGTCGTTATAACGAGAAAACAAGAAGGGGGAAAAAAATGCATGGCCGCTTAGAACTTCCGTACATAAAAGTATAATAGCATATAAATAATTCTTGAATAATACTAAAAATACTTATGACAACACACTTTCATGGCAATTAAGTTTTTTTCATTCATATGAATCCATACGATTTTATACAATCTGATTGTGTTATAGGTTATAGGGGTATACCTTCATGCTAAGCCTATTTTTCCCCCTCTAAAATTACATGTTTCTGTAAAAATCGAATTCATACAAATTCCCCATGAGCTCGGGTTGATTTCGGGTGCAATTTATATGAAGAGAAACATGAAGAAATCTCACAATTCATTGTATAATAATAAGCCAATGGCACATTGTATCATTTTCATATGTAAACTATAAAGTACAAGATACAAGCAAATGGAAATTTTCAAGTTCAGCAAACAAAATCAGCTCATTTCATGTTTGAGAAATATACCCTTCAGATTAATGAGCAGATGTGAGCAGTCCACTCAGAAGAGACAGACTGCAGTCAGGTGATTAACATATGAGTGACAGCAACAACCTAAAACTAGCGATAAATACTCATTAAGTTGAGTCAACAGGGGTTTCCACTCACAATAGAGCCGTGAGCCACAGCAGTCTAACATACTAATTAAAAGGCTCCTTAACACAACACCTCATAATGCTTAATACCGTAATTAATCCTGCAACATAAAATGAATAAACTGATAAGCATAATTACATTCAGGGTCAAAGCTGATTAGTTGAATTATTGATACGTTTTAGTGGAGTCCTGCACTTGTGCAAACAAAATCCAAAATGTTTAGTATTATGTTTAGATTCACCTGGCTATAATGGCATGTTGATCTTTTCCATTATCATTGACAGATACGCTCTATAAATGTGTGAATTGTATCCTGATTAATGACACTTTTAGCTACTAAAAAGCCACTAAAAGCGACTGAAGATGAATTGTTCTATGCGCTGGTTGCTATGGAGCCTTGTCTCCACAGAGAAGAGCACTTGACATTGTTGAAAGCACTTCACCAGAGAACATAAACAACATGCTTTGGCACTGTGAGACATGCTGGACTTCAAGCTGTGGAAAGGACAGGCTCCTGGCGTGTGGTTCTATTAGATGACGTTCACCCGAATGAAATGTTCTTCATTTAATTCATTTTTTTTTGTGCAAGCGCCTGCGCTCCTGTTTGCTGAGAAAACTATTATATTGTCAATTATGGAAATTGTTGTAACACAATAAAATAACTAAATTAGCTTAATTGTTCAACCAGTGGTGCAAATGTCTCATTAGCCACTGTACATGGACTAAGCACAACCCAGGCTCATTGGAAAATGCACTGCAGTTTCCAGCAGAAATATAAAGCAGTAAAACACAGACAACTTTCATTCCTTTTCACACAAATGATGATTAAGGGGGAAGATTATTGATTAATAAAGTCTTGTGCAGGGTTCCTTGAACAATACTGTGTAAACTGATGCATTTTGAAGTTTGCATCATATAATCAGCTCCATATATGGCTTTTCTGGCATAGTAAACTTGCTCATTAGTTCACTTGGTACAGCATTGTATTTGCAATGTGGAGCGCTCGGATACGAGTCCTGTGAAACACAATCACAATAAATGAGTTCAAGGACTTATAGAAGCAAGATTAAATGGCATTGTTCCTTCGGTGAGTGTTTTTATCTCATGTTTACTTTTTGTTAACACTTTCGGTTAAATTTAGGGTAGGGATTAGTATAGGTGGTACGTTATTTGCATATATGATAGAGCATTTTAATGCCACTCACCGACATTTAATTTCCAAACTGCCACCATATGTATATAAACCAACATAATAAGACTGCACCAGATTCATGTTAATCTCTTTTGGATAAAACTGAACATCCAGTTAGCGCCACTCACTGGAACATTTGACTTTCAATGTGTTGTGAAAAAATGCAAGAAGCAACATAATGTTATTTCGCATAAATGTTGCCACAGGCACATATTTCCAATGAGCCTGGCTTGGCTAAGAAACAGCAGTCTAAATGGAACCTCTACTGAAACTTGAGCATTTATGGATGATGAAGTCACAGGTACTGCAGTGCTGTAGCAATGTCTCATGAGGGACAAGATAAGGGTAGGGAATGACAGCAAGTCAGCTGAGCTGCTGACAGCAGGACCCTTGAGAGGGCACAAAATGTTCTCTGTAATACAAAGAAACAGGATTTTTCAAAGAAAAATGAGAGTTAGGTAGAAAGCGAGCAAATGGGTGCGGACAAATATGAAAGAATGTGAAACAATATAAGAATGTTCTTAAACTGCTATTCCTAAACAGACAACTTCATAGCTTTGTCTTTCAGAAACCTTTAGCTTTGGTTCACATCATATTCTTTGAGTCTCCTGGTGTCATTAAAAGGTCATCCTCATCCAAGGCTCCAGAATTGCATTGTGTTCCTGCTGTCACTGTTGAAAGTGTATCTTTTACATTATAGAGCAGGTGAATCCACAGCACTCTTTCAGCAAAGTGAGGCCTGTCTTGGTTACAAAGGGAGTAGTCTGCTGGGCTCTGGGTGGCCTTCTCCCACTGCGGGCAGCACCTACATACACGAGTTTCATAGACAAAGAGTTGTTTTATACACAAAGATGCAATGACTAGAAGTAAACCATTTTAACTGAGTTTAACAAGGTAACAAGAACATTTTCCCACCACAGATCTATCTAATACTTAAAAACATTCTCTATTAGTTTATTAAGCAGGAGTTTTTAAGAATTTAATATTTAATATTATATATATATATATATATATATATATATATATATATATATATATATATATAATATTGTTTTTAA
>NW_015505712.1:367329-377369 GCF_001515645.1 Sinocyclocheilus grahami | reverse complement strand
TAGATATAGATATAGATATATTAGTGCTATCAAACGATTAATCGCGATTAATCGCATTCAAAATAAGAGATTTGTTTGCATCATACATGTATATATATATATATATATATATATATATTTATATACTGTATGGTAGGGTTAGGGTTAGTGTTAAGGCTGGAATATACTACATGACTTTTAAAATCTATAGCTGAAAACTGGACATATCATACACTAAACAACACTCACTTCCTGACTTTTTAAGTCATTCAGAACACAAAAAATGTGCCTTGTTGCTAGGAGATAAGTGACAAATGAAAACAATAGGTGTTCTCAAAATATGAAACATGTTAGATTTACCCTGACTGGACAGAATCTGAAGCTAAAAAATATTAGACTGTGACCTCACTGAGACCTGTCAACTCAAATCTGCAGACTTGCTCTAATTTTTGGCAACTAGTGTCAGTTTGTCCAGACTGTAAATTGGGGCAAAATTCTGAGCAAAAATCATGTACTCTATTACTGTACAGCCTTTAGAGTTAGTTAGGGCTGTGTGAGAGGCTAAACCATTTGAAACATAGCCAGTGACTAATGTTTACAAAATATCCCACCTTATTTGTTTTCTAGTCACCCTATATGCAATAAAGAAGTTTCATATTTTAACTGCATGACCAATAAAATCATAAACATTACTTTTGTTCTACCAACCATAAAAGAATGACTTACTCTTGGTTTGAGAGCTTTTTGGTAGTTTGGACTTGAGAAATTCAGCCATCTCTTTGTCCTCCTCCCGTTCCCTGTACAGCAGAAGTAATATGGTGATTATGAAGCAATGCATTGTGTGAAGACTGACTGTATCATTTACTATTTATGCATGGCCTTCATGTCCTTCGGTTAGCTCAAGGTTTTCATGTTATTGCTGGGAAATGTAATCTGAAAATATAATGTAAATTCATGTATCATGCATTTCTCTTTCTTTATTTGTTCATGGTATTCTGCTGGCTTTACAAAAGACTTCTGCTCAGTGGAAGTGAATGGTTTGCAGCATGTTACATGACTTCCATTCCAGCCTTTGAGAACTGGCTGGAAATGGACCTACACTGTGATGTGCTCCATGTGTTTAACACCAGCTGGACTAAAAATACATCCAGTTTTTCCTCAACTGATAATTATTAACATGGAGCTCCAATATAGTAATTATTCCTTTGCACTGATTATACAAATGCACTAAAACTGAAAAAGTTTTTTGGGGTTAAATGCATTTACATTATGTTAATATAATTACATTGTTATACACAAGGCAAAACACTGGATTCAAAGTCAAGATTAAATCGCAAATTTGTGCAGATGCCACAAGCACTGAGCAGACTTTTCCTGAATTCAGTTCCTGACATTGCTGAGACAGGATGTGGTAGCATGGCTTTATTACAAATAAAATCCTATTACTTTTGTACTTAGAGGGTGAGTAATGTTTTTTTTCCTTCAGGCCTTAGACAGAATTCTGTCTGCCCCAGAATTGAGCTCAGTCAGAGATTTAATAAAGGGTGCAAATGAAGTGTGTCAGCCTCCTTCATTTCCCAGCATGCTAAAATCGGCTTACCTGAGACGCTCAAACTCCACGTCATCTACTAAGAAGTCTCTGGCCTCCACTAATTTATGAATCTGTTTCAGAAGCTCTTCCTCCTTCTGTTTGTCTTCGTTAGACTTGTCATTATCTGAAAATGAATTATTAATTTTTTTTACCAAGCAACAGCTTTCATTGTCATGCTTACTAAGACCAGGCCACTTCTTATACGCTAACAGAAACACACAAGTGTTTATCAAAATAATTTCTACAAGGCAAGTTTGGAATTAATATATTGGCTTTATCAGTAGTGCATATTGTGCTACTTTTAGAAAACTGTAAAAGCAATTGAATAACGAGAGAGATCTCTAATTTTTATCAGTAACCTCAGTAAAGGTATAGTTGAAGGAGCTTTTACAGCTGTACTGTAAAAAACATTAAACAGTATTTCTTTCATTTTTACTCTAATTTATTCCAGAGGCTTTCCCAGATCTCACCTGGGATAGACAAAAGCTTTTGAAGCTCTTTCTTCAGTCTTGTAATTTCTTTACATAACTGGATATCATCCATCCTGCAAAACAAAAGAACAGGTAAATATGATAACACTGCACTGTTCTAAAGCATGCAGAAGCATTTACAGTATTCACTACAAAAAATTCTGCTTCATGAGCAACATTACTGAACCAACTAAAATATGTGACACCAACAAAACTAGCTTTTAAATAAAAGTAGCTTTTTAAGTAAATAAAAATAACTTTTTTTAAATAACAGTTGCAGGGTCACATGTTTTACAGTGTTGAGCGTGTAAAAAGCTTCAGTGTGACTCAGTGTTTACTTTGCAATGTTCGGAATGGAATACCAGCTAAAACTTGAGCACTGTATACAGTCTAATTCATTTAATAGTAATGAAAACAGTAAGATTTATCCTACCATAAACATCTCAAACAGACATTTTCTACACTGTTGTCACATGACCTCATGGTGTTAAAAATAACATTTAATGAAAGCATCCAGTTTACATTTTGTTCTCAAATTTTGTGTGAAAGCACTGCATTTTGGGATGCAGTATTCCATGCTGTAAGCTCTGTTGTTTACTGTTCATTTTGGCAGTTGCAGTAGGTCACCCTACATGCATACAGACAATTTGCGTATTATACACAGTATGCCTACTATATACTGCAGTGGCAATGAGAGTCTGAACACTGCCCATGCATCCTGATCTTATTAGTATTCGTAGGTATTTGTTTGTAGTTAACACATTCATTTTTGTACAACTGGCTCCTTTGAGTCCCTAACCCCACTCTAAATTTAACCAATTCTCATCAATACGAAATCAGATCTATACAAGTCAGATAAGTGTATTAAATAATAACAACAGTTTTTATTAGTTTCAATATAGATAAGTCTATGTTGAACATCTGGATAGCTGCAACACAGTGAAATTTAGGATGCAAATAGATATTTTTATACAGCAATGAAATTGAATGTAAGCAACATTTTTTAAAAATGTTTAAATTATGATATATTTGTCTTTTTTGCTGTCTAAACGCAAGAAAAGATGCTGTCAATATGTTTGCAATGTAGTCAATGTTTCAATGCATATGTACATACAAAAACTGTCTATTGTAATATACCTGCACATACAATTGTCGATTTATATATTTTTATTCCTTATTTACTTGTTCTATTTTATTTATATTTTATTTTCTGTGTTTTTGTTCTGTCACTGTCATTCTGTTACACTGTGGAAGCTTCTGTCACGAAAACAAATTCCTCATATGTGTAAACATACCTGGCAATAAAGCTCATTCTGATTCTGATTCTGATGTATATGCAAACAAAAACAAGTGATAATGTACTCCTGTACCAAGCTTTCTAATGATATCACTGGTTATTAGATTAAATTATTTGAACCACTTAAATCATGATATTCAAAGAATTACACATGGCAGCTTTTTAACTCTAACCTGCAAATGTTACCTTACAGCAATTTAGTTTTTGTGGTATAAATTCATATTTTTGACTTTAATAAAACCAGTTAATTAAGATGTAACTATTTAGCATGCTACTCGTGTCAGATAGTAGTATTTAGAGTGCATTCAGTCCCTGAATTGTAATTCAAATAGGCAGTTTAATGATGAAGCTGTACCATTGGATTTCTGTCTGTATCTCTTCGGTTCAGTTGAGACAGACTGTGGAGGCTGCGCACCAATCAAACACTTGGGAAGAAACGCCCCACTGATTTTGTGATAGCCAAATCTCTTCCCCAAACGATTGTGAGGGGAAACCAATATCCATGCATTAGACACTCTGGCAGCATCAAAAGCAAAGCATTAACATCTTAATGAGGGGCAGCTGGCTGATTGTAGCTCTTGGTAATGGGAACAGGAAGGACAGATGACTGCAGATGTGATGGTGAGAAGGATCTCAGATCAACTTTATGGACCACTAAAGGCTTGTGGGTTTGGCTGTTGACTGTCAATTATAATTGACAAAATCTTACTGTTCATGTAGTGTGTTTATCTGGAATGTGAAAATGTAATTAAAGAAAACACTTCTGTTAATCTAAAAACATTAATGACATGGATACAGTTTGAACTTACTTTGAAGTGTTTGGCATGTACAGAACAAAACCAGTTAATTAAGATTTTTAAGAGAATCCAGAACATTCTCGTTCACCGTTCCTGGCTGGTGGAATGATCTTCCCAGCCCTATCCGGAATGCTGAATCCCTGACAATTTTCAAGCGACAGCTGAAACCGCGCCTCTTTAAACGCTAGTTGACTTCATCTTAAAAAAAAAAAAAAAATTTCTTTCTCATTATTTATTCCTTCCCTTTTATAGCTTGTACTTATTTCAACAAATGCATAAAACTTGGTATTTCAAGCACTTCCTGTGTCTGTTTGCCTCTTTAAGAAGAATCGCTTTATGTATTCCCCGATTGTAAGTCGCTTTGGATAAAAGCGTCTGCAAAATGACTAAATGTAAATGTAAATGTAAACCACAACGTAAATATTAATATGTAAGGGTTAATTTACAGTCAGCAGGTTGTTATTGTTAAATAAACCCAGAAATGGTGATTAGGACCCAAATGGAGTGTGAATAATTGATTTGAGTTGAACTTATTTTATCACATGCAAAGAAAGAGACTGTAGAGTGATTTATGAAAAAAAATTGCCTGGGCAACGGTAGGTTATATAGGTTAAATGGCCTTTTTCAATTTTGATGAAAATGATAACTATAACTATAAAGTTATAATAATTGTTCAAATTCTATAAGAATAGGGAAGTCCACAGCTGTAATGATAATGACAGAGGACTGATAATGTTGGAATTACTTTCAGAACGATTTTCATCAGCTGACGAATGATAAAAAAAACATTGAAAGCCAATCAGAATTCACCAAAGAACTCAAGTTAAGCCCGAGACACACTGGACGATTTTAGCAATCCTATAAGATCACTGCAGATCACACTGTGCGACATGGATCTAATAAACTTGGGTAAGACATGCATGTTACTATAGAAGAATAAAACGTCATCAGCATGCGCTCGTGGTAAACAACAAGAGCATGATGAATCACACTTTGCAGTTGTAGTTTTATGTGTGCTGAAAAAAATTGGAAGCTGTGAAAGAGGAAGGGATGAGAGCTTGAGGTAAGCAGTTTTATATTTTAGTGCCATGACAACGATGACAACAGCCATCTTTCAATTTCTCTCACTGTATGACATAGGAACACCGATTAGGAGCCACAATCACAAAAATCACCACGATTGTTTCACCATGCCAGTCTATCATCTGGGACAGATGAAAATCATACAGTGTGTCTCGGGCTTCAGACAACATAAATGCATATAGTCATTGCACTTGGTGTGAACGAGTCTTAAAGGTGCTGTATGTCATTTTTTGACTTTACTCATAAAAAAATACCATAATATGCTTGTTTCTCTGAAAAACAATGCTACAGCCAGTTATTCTACTTTGAAATGGGTGCTCTGTGTCTGAATGTCTCTTTTTGTTTTGGTCTGTGTGATTTCAGCCACTGCCAATTTACCCAATGTTATTTTGACACACCAGGTTGCCAGTTATGGAAAACACAGCGTTGTAGCCATAGAAACCAGTAAACAAACTGGGTCAGAGACTGCAGATTCTCCCCAACCTAAAAAGCCTCTGCATCCATCTAAAAAGTTCTATGACCAGAAGCATATTAAAACGCGGACAAATCAACTCATTAACCGTGTTAGGCTTGTCGCCTTCCACTGTCAATTGCGCTCTTTTCAATTGTTTGTCATCAATCTGGCAACCTTCGTGAGTTTCGAGTCTGAGGAGGAGGGGGCAAAAAAACAACTCTCCTTCAAAATTTTGAATTTCGACTGCTATGCAGTTGTCAGTATTACATACTGCCCCTGCAGTCATTATACAAAAATATTTGACCACAGAATGCTGAGACTGGCCAATCAAAATGAAGTACTGTATTCAAAAGAATACGTATAAATACAGTGAGGTCTTGAACATTTAGACATATGCAGTTCAAATATGCTATTCAGGTTTAAAATTTCTAAAAAAAAGCTATATAACCCATAGAAGATTATCTTTGAAACATTCTCAAATCATGATAGATATAGTAACATGGATCACCAAGTTTTGCACAAAGCTGTAGTGCAGTAGTTGTCAACCAGGGGGCTGCATCCATCCATCCATTCTCAAAACAACTTGTCAAGGAAGCCACGGGATGACATGACATTTTCACTAGTTTTCAGTCACAGACATTTAGGCCCCATGGTATATATCAGGGGCATTTCCTCCAAGGAGGCAAGGGAGGCAGTGCTTCCTCAAAATATTGGATGAGAATAAAATTTGTAGTACAAAAATAAAACAATGCCAATATTACAAAATATAAAATGAAAAAATGTAGAAATCACTTGTTTTTCTAAAGAAACACTGTGCAACAGTGACACCAGCAGGTAAAGTTACAGCAGGAGTCCACATCTCTCTTGCCTCCCCTGAGCCCACTGAATTTTAACAGACTTGGGGTCTGAGTGACCCCCTAAAGCATGTGGTGAGTTTGCTTGGGGGTAATTGAGAATGAATGGGGGAAAGTCACATGAGAGGAGGCAATGCCTCCATCACAATATGATTGGATATGACTGGTTATATTCGCCTGTGATTGGTTCATGCGATAAATCCCGCCTCTTGTGTTTGCAAACGTTCTGTTCATGAATCAGTCTGAATGAACAATATAATGTTGTTAATGGGAAGACTAATTTAAAAAGGAAGTAAAAAACTAAATATAACTATTTTGTTATGAAAAAAGAATTCTTAAAATGGCATAAAACATGATCTGTGGGAGTTTTTAGTGAGTAATTAGTTTGGTGAAATTTAAAGTAAATCTTCATGTCTGTGACCAATATTTAACAAGCTTTGATGACTGTTGATCTGAAAAATTCAAAATGAGTTAAAATTAACTATTAAAAAGAATAGCTAAACATGTTCACAAATAAAATATATTGTTTAAATTGTTACTGCCTTGATTTATTATTTTGGAATAAATGTAAAATGATTAAAAACACTAACTTGATGAGATTCATACTTGGCATTAATAAATATAATATTGATTGCACTGTTAAAGTAAAAATATAAAATATAATTGTTTTTTGTTTTCCTTTTCTGATAGTGTAAGTAATGTTTATTTAACCAAGAAAATGTGACTGGGTCTTTGCCTCTTTATTTCAGAACACCACCACCACACACCACTGCTATATATCATAAATATTTACATGTAAAAATCAGTTTACTCACATGTATCTGAGCTCAGATTCCCTCCTGATCAAAATGTCTCTGATCCGTTCAATCTTATAGAGTTCCCCCTCTATGTCTCCCACTGTGATAGTAGAGTCTGCCATTGAGACCACATCTGCCTCTGAAAACACAGAAAACAAGAAGATCTGGACTGAAGCCACACTGATCACGACCACAAAGAGCTGAATACAGCTCAGATTGTGTTCTATAAGATAATATCAAATTTAATGAACGTCTTCTCTCTCAAGATTAGCAGTGCTTGTGGAGGATTTCAGAAAAATGAGGTACATTTCAAGATGCACCAGTCTGTTCAAATCAATTCACCATCATTACACCTCCTTCCTATTGCAAATTTAAAAATAGCTAAACAACCACTGAGCCTCTTTACAGATCACGATTAAAGGAAGCGTAAACTAAACCTATATAATTCCTTCAGGTCTATCGTTAGTACCTTCTTCCTATTCTTGAAGAGGTTCTCAAAACCTCTTCAGTGACTTCCTCCGTATTCCTCCAGTACCAATAAATCAAATCTTTAGCAGCAGCACAAAATTGCAAGCATGTCCAGGTTACCCACCTCAGCTGTCAGACAACAAATTATTACTTGCAAGGGTTTAGGAGGCCTAGCATAACTCTTCCCCTGATCCTACAATTGGTTATGTCACTGCTGATGTCTCCAGTAGCATTGTGCACTGTCTCTTTCTCATGAGTGGCATGGTAACCGTTATGCTAGGCTGAGGCTAATACGTTCTGTCAGTTTTACTCGGCTGAGTGGCCACTCAGTTCGTGAGATGGGGAAATATGACAATATTCATTCGTAATAAAGCCTTGTTTTGTTGTTTCGTCAATAATATATTTCTTCGAACAATATAACGGGTCTTCATTTGTTATTTAGTAACAAACCCCTGTATTGACTAATTAATCAACCAATATTTGGCCATTTGGAGATTTTTTTTTCTCTGTTCCAGCAGCTGGTGAAAAAATGTTGACCACACTCTTAAAAATAAAGGTGCTTAAAAGGTTCTTCACACCGATGCCATAGAAGAACCATTTTTGGTTCCACAAAGAACCATTCAGTCAAAGGTTCTTTAAAGAACCATCTCTTTCTTACTTTTTTGTAATCTGAAGAACCTTCTTTCGCCACAAAGAACCTTTTGTGAAACAGAAAGGTTCTTCAGATGTTAAAGGTTTTTTATGGAACCATTTA
Source organism: Sinocyclocheilus grahami (assembly GCF_001515645.1). Classification (NCBI taxonomy): domain Eukaryota; kingdom Metazoa; phylum Chordata; class Actinopteri; order Cypriniformes; family Cyprinidae; genus Sinocyclocheilus; species Sinocyclocheilus grahami. The sequence goes on along the minus strand of NW_015505712.1, from coordinate 368,825 downwards.
GACAAAAAGGTTCTTCTATGGCATCGTGAAGCACCTTTATTTTTAAGAGTGCAGCACCTAAAATACATACTTCCCTTTATACTTTCATATATATTTAACCTAAATTTAAAACTTAATATTGATCTTAAATGAATAAGTGTTTATGGACACCGGGAATTATATGCGTGGCCATCAGCAGAAAAAAAAAAATTGCTCCTCAGTGTTATTTTAGTTGTTTTATATACTATTTTAGTATTTATTAATATTTTTAATTAGCTTATATTTTCATATATAGTTTAAGTAACTTTGTAATGTGATTTTGTCAATTTTATTAGTTGTTTTATATATCTATTTAACTTTTAAATAGATTTTTAGTTAACAATAACAACACTAGTTGCTTGACCCCTATTTTTTCCTATTGCAGCAGGAAAGTTTAATCTAAATTCTTATTCTGTAGACTTTTTTAACAGATTACTAAGCCTTTTTGGGATTTCTAAATTATCTAAAAGACAGAAATGGGAACAACATGCTAAAAATGTCTTCCTCTCTGATGTTAGATTTATGAATTTGACCTTTTCCCCTTTCTTATTTGGGTCACAAGCCTCTTTGTATCCAAACCATCAATAGGTGTCTTCAGGACAGGTACTGATCTAAGATGACACTAAAACATTTAAATCAAATATTCTTGCGAAAAGAGCTGTTCAAAAATCAGTGCCAAGAGGCAAGTTGCTCCTTCATGTGCAAGTTAACAACTCCACTGAAGCATTGAGGCTTTTTATGTCAGGTTAGGCATTCATAAAGGAAAATCATTCAAATGTGCTCGACTGAGTGAGAAAGCAGTAGAATTAATGGGGTACAGTGCATATAAGAACTCAATAAGTGCTGCAAAAGGAATTTCTTGGTTAGACACGTAATAAAAACAAGTGAAGAATAAAAGAAAAAGAAAAAACATTTAAATAAAATTTGTGATGTGTCACGCAGGGACTTCCAGGAATGTCCTTTTAATTCTTTTTCACCATAAATGACATGGAAACTCATAGTTCTTACTTCCAAAAACCCTAAATTTGACTGTGTTTTACAGTAAAAGTAAAAATGTTCACCATGTGGTAAGATAACTAACAGTTAACAAATTGACAGATTTTTATTGTAGAATTTTTACAGTCTTTTTCTGTGAATTTTTTTTAGTATTATTAATTATAGTTACTTTATTTTTAATTATACAGTTGATAACGAGGGGTGAGAACCAGAAAGGCGTAAGTGACATTTCACCAACTTTACAGGAGGGCCAAAACTAAAATTTTGCATAGTTTGATCTGATTTTGTGCACTGATTTCAATCATTTATAATAAAAATTTGTACACTCATGGATGACAGTATACTTTTGCCAGTAGAAAGAGCTCATCAAGAGCTTTCATTTGATATATATATATATATATATATATATATATACACATATATACATATATATATATATATATATATATATATATATATATATATATCTCTCTCTCTCTCTC
>NW_015505712.1:362621-366887 GCF_001515645.1 Sinocyclocheilus grahami | reverse complement strand
CTCTCTATTTCACCCAAAATGTCACTTACGCCCTTCTGGTTCTCACCCCTCGATAATGAAGCCCTGGAATTGATTTGAATGGACCACAGTTGCTTTACCCGGATGATCTCCATAAGTTTATTTTGCAAAACTTTGTTATTAAGGTTCAGTAACTGAGCTTCTGAAAGCAGCAGAAGGTGCTGTTCTGCGAGAGCATTTTAGCAAATGCAATAAAGTCAGTATGACACTGTAAACTCCACAAAAGCTCTGGAAAAGGCATGTTCTTCTATCCTGAATCTCCTTTCCATTTCAAAGTCACCACAGCATGCAGTCTACACAAAATATATCTCCATGCAGAGCATTTAAGTTATTAATGGCTAAATTATGAGACTCGGCTGTTTTCGGATCTCAGCATAACACTTTTCAGCCTGAACTCATTCTTTACAACAGCAGAAGTTCCACCTGTGACATTCAATCTGCACAAACCCCAATGGAGAAGAGAATGCAAGTGTGTGATAGTCTACTATACCTTTCACCAATACGTTTTGATAGGTTTTGATACAGAGAGGTGTAGTGATACCTGTTTGGTCCACATCTGTTTTCCATTTCGTGCATTCCAGGGACCCATACTGACAGGATGCTCTGCGCTTTTCATCCATCACACTCCACTGAAACCTAATCTTATACGAATATCCTGACTTAGTTGAGACAGGCAAAGCAAGAGAGCTCTCTAAACAAAAATGCTGCGGATCCAGCGGTTCTCGTTGCTGAGGAAAATAGCGACGGCTGTGGATAACTAGACATCATTACGCAGCGGCAGATATTACACTGCTATTCCTGACTCCTTGACGACATCTTGTGGTCATCATCATCAACAACAACAACAACAACATTTTTGTGCCGTCAGAGTACCTTCAAGTTCATGTCCTAATGCTTCTTCTTCTTCAAAAAGAAAAAAAATACATTTTTTTAATAAATATTAAAAGTTTTAAACATCGTAACTGTGTTAATAAATCTGGACTCAAGTTTGTTGCAATAATTTGAAAATGCTACATTTATTTAGCATATTTATTTACAAAATCAAATCACAATATTTACAAAACAAGAGGTCAAATCAACAATTGTGCAAACTTTTGGCATAAATTAATGCCATAAATCTAAAAGAAATAGAACTGAATTAGGTTGGATAATCATATTATTGTGATCATGTTTGTTCTTTAAAATAAATGCCTGGCATAACCGGAAGACTGGGATTATTGGCATCAGATCAGAACCGCTGGAAAGGAACCCCAAAATATAATTCAGAATGTACAGAGATCGATGTAAGGAAGATTAAAATATTGGCACCAATAATTATTGTGTTAAAGACAGACTTTGACTCTTGACCAGCTTAATGCACAACACAACCTTTCAAAGCTTGAACCTTTTGTGTAACAATAGTGCTGTTCATAGACAGTAATTAAAATACATATCCTTTATGCTTTTTAATTTTAAACATGTTTTTGATGCTATAAAACCTTCTTATGGAAGGTCCTAAATTTGTAAACATGTATAGTGGGATAAAAATAAAAGCATAAAACAAAGAATGTATCAAAGAAGTGCAAATCATTAAGGTAATGTCAGTTTCTCTGAAACACTTGGTCATATGGCATATATTTTATGTTATACAGACATACTAACCACTGCACCTGCATTATACTGTAATAAACAGTTACTCTGTTTTTCTGCTGGAAAATCCAGATGAAAGCCTGGCAGTGCGTGGAGAATTCTCTTCTTCACATACACTTAATGTGTACATATTAAGGAACAGGTTGATTGTTAAAGCAGAAAACAAGTTCAAGTAAATCCTACGTCTTTGGGAAACTCAATACCATGCCTGCATTAGTGTTAGTGAGTTAGCTGTGTTACACATTAAAATACTTCCTGGACCGATCAACTTGTGATTCACAGATAAAAGTATATATATTGCAGTAAAACCTGCTTGGTAAAGTGTCTTAGCTGATCATTTGATCACATGGCGACATTACTGCAGATTGCATTGTTTAAAACACAATACACATACTGCAAGAGTCCAGAACTAGCCTTTATGTTGACAGCTAGCAGCCTCCATCCCGATCCTTGTTCGTTTAGTCGATTATTCCAGCAAATGTGTTAATGGGCAGAGTCAATCCTTTGCTCATGTATTTGCTCAGTCCAGCATCACTGTTACCTTCTGCCATGAACTTTGACTTCAAGGATTTTTGAACGTAATATCCAGGGTCTCGACATGGAGCAACCTCAATGCTGTGTTAGAAAATATAGTACAATGCAAAGAAATCAATGTTTCATCTAATCTGTATCACTCTCAAGTCCAGAAGAAGGCATTTTTTATTCTTTATTCTAATTCTATGTCTTAATTATTCTTTAAATCAAGTTAATCTAATTTTGGTAAGAATACTGTACACTACTGTTCAAAAGTTTGGGGTCAGTAAGAGTTTTTTTTATTTTGCAAAGATGCATTCAATTAATCCACAGGGACAGGAAAATTGTTTTGTTGTTACAAAAAAATTATATTACAAATAATATGCTGTACTTTTGAAATGTGACAATAGTAAAAACTGTTACTTGAGCACCAAATCAACGTATTTTAATGATTTATGAAGGATCATGTCACATTGAAGATTGGAGTAATGGCTGCTGATAATTTAGCTTTGCCATCACAGGAATAAATTACATTTTTAAATATATATTTTTTAAAAAACCTGTTATTTGAAATGGTAATAATATTTTACAATACACTCTTTAAAATAAAGGTTCTTCACAGCTATGCCATAGAAGAACCGTTTTTGGTTCCACAAAGAACCATTCAGTCAAAGGTTCTTAAAAGAACCATCTCTTTCTTACCTTTTTATAACCTGAATAGCCTTCTTCAGTTGTTAAAGTTTCTTTATGGAACCATTTAGACAAAAAAGGTTCTTCTATGGCATTGTGAAGCACCTTTACTTTTAAGAGTGTACTACTGTTTTCACTGTATTTTGAACAAATAAATGCAGCCTTGGTATAGGGTTGCATAAGAGACTTCTTTCCAAAATGCTAAAACATCTTACCAACCTCACACTTTTGAATGGTAGTGTAGGTAATGAACCTCTTAATTAAAATGATAACATGAGCAGAAAAAGCACTGATTTCTCACCTCTCAACGTTCATGAATTTCCTTCGAAAGTCTTTGTCCAAACGTACTGTGAAAGTTGATTTGTCTGGCGTCTTCAATTTAAAATTGCATGTTCTGATTTTTGTCTCCTAAAAAAAGAAACAAATCACAGCATAAATATCTGAACTTAATCAGATATAAGTTGCATTTACTTCTCATGACAGCCAAGCTAAAACGCTTCACAGTTACAATCCAACAACATAAAAGTAGAGATTTAAAGGGGTGGTTGACTGTTTTTTTCTCTAGGCTTGATTGTGTTTATGGGGTGCAGTCTAATGTGTTAATACTTCATTTAAAAAAACAACAACATTATTTTTCACATAATTTACCTTTATTCCACACCGCTCTGTCCCTTCTATAAACGCGCTGATCATTTCCTGCTTTTATGAAGCCCCTCCCTCAGAAATACACAATGAGCTCAGATTGGTTAGCTAGCCCAGTGTGTTGTGATTGGCTAAACCGCCTCTAGTGCACGTCTAAATGTCCCGCCCCTTGCCTCAGCGGTATGTGCTCCGGTTGTATTGTAAACAATGACGTTGTCTATATTGCTTATCAATTTGAGCCCGATTGAGACGCAGAGGATATTAGTGAAAAATACACAATGAGCTCAGATTGGTTAGCTAGCCCAGTGTGTTGTGATTGGCTAAACCGCCTCTAGTGCACGTCTAAATGTCCCGCCCCTTGCCTCAGCGGTATGTGCTCCGGTTGTATTGTAAACAATGACGTTGTCTATATTGCTTCGAGCCCGATTGAGACCCAGAGAGTATTAGTGAAGAAGATCGCGCAGAACCTGTGCAAGCACGGCTCTTAATTGTATGTTTTTTGTTTGTTGTTGTCTCATACTTTTAGATATGCTGTTATTTGTAAATGCTACTGCTTCTGTTAGCTTTTATTATACGGTTTTTATCCGGATTAAAGCTTTAATACAGTACGGCAACTGCACACACGTCCATGTATAACGCTTCTCATCATACCTATGTGAAAATAAGTGTATAAATGGAACAGTTCATTGTTGGAGCTGAGCTGGTGATCTGAATGAGAGAGAGAGAGCGAGAGAGCGAGAGAGAGAGAGCGAGAGAGAGAGAGAGAGAGAGAGA
>NW_015505712.1:249234-361865 GCF_001515645.1 Sinocyclocheilus grahami | reverse complement strand
GAGAGAGAGAGAGAGAGAGAGAGAGAGAGAGAGAGAGAGAGCGTGCAGAGCAGGGGGACGCGAGGAACAGGATTGAGAACCGCTGCTTTAGAACATTGATTTTGAAACTTGTGAATCCATTAGAATCGTTAGAAGACAGAATCGCGATTCATATATGAATAGATTTTTATGTGCACCCCTAGTTTTCTCTTCCTCTTATCTAAAGCAGCGCAACATGGCCTCGCCCCCTTTGTTGCATTTTCCCGTGGGCGGGGTTTATCAGGGTTTGTGACAACACCAGAGCATGTGAGCGGAGCGGAGTGGTAATATTTCCTTAAGAGCGCCTTTCTGAAGATTCCGCTCCGCTCACTCAATACGCTCAGTGCGTATTGAGTTTACGATGAGCGTGAGCAGAATATTAACGGAGCGCTTGCTTGGGCGGTTAGAGCGACTGAGTGGAGCGCACGTCACACCGCTCCGCTTTGCTCACATGCTCTGGACAACACTAACCCGGGAAGTAACTCGTTGTAGTCCCTACGAGCCGTTTTTTGTAGGCATTAAACTGCCAGAATTTTAAAAGACGATATCTTCGTTTGCATTGATCTTTCAGCGTCGCAACTTTGCAGATATTGTTTATGCTCAAACAACAACATTACACGCTAACTAACGTTAAAAAAGTGAAATTGCAATCAACCACCCCTTTAAAAAAAACCATACAAACAGATTATTTATCCCTGTCTGTCTGTCTGTCTGGATGGATGGATGGATGGATGGATGGATGGATGGATGGATGGATGGATGGATGGATGGATGGATGGATGGATGGATGGATGGATGGATAGATACTAAAATATATATAAAATATATTTTCCAAAAAAGACCTACCGTGATACTCTTTGGCTTTGTGTCACTGAAAGTGACCATGAGACAGTTGAGATCTATAAAGTGGGAAGTAAAATAGTGATTTATTTAAAATTGTTCAGGTTGAAGTTAATGTTTATCTAAATTGATTAACAAAAACAAATGCCTTTTACGTCAAATCATGTAACTTTACCTTCAGTTTTGTTTTGTGGTATTGCTGAAATCTGGGCGCCTGTGGTTCTGAGTGAGAACCCTCTCTCAACCTCCCTGTTGCTTAGCGACACCTAAAAGGAATGTGAAAGGCCATATGAGGTCAACTAAGACTTGCTGGTCACTTTCATTCAAGAAAAAAATCCTGAATGTTTCTTTGTGATTTAAGAACGTCACTGACTGGAAAACCGACCAATCAGCAACACCAGTCATATTGTATGTGACAAGGTACATGAAAAATACTCTGATAACAACAAAGACAGCAAGTGATACTTACTTTTAAGTAGCTAAACGAGATCAGTGCTCCACAAAGCTCGGCAGGCATCTTCCTCTGTTTCGTGTCTAAGGAAAGAATGTTGGCTGTAAATATTGGCTGAATGAACTGCTGGCCTAAATTTGAAGTGGCAATGGCTGTACTTATACCAAATGTGGTTATTGAATACCTTTATGTGCAGCTTGGGCCTTTCTAAACTCCACTTCCAGGTCTGTGACAAAAACTTCTTCTGCAGGTTCTTTGGACTTGTTGGAAAAGTAAATCTGCAAAAATAGAATATAAAATAAAAACAAGAATGGTGTGTTATATTTCAAAAAGTGGTCTGTAGATCATTCAACAGCTTAAATAAGGACCTAAACAGCTTGACCTTCTGAGCTTGAACTGTGGCTCAGTACTTTCTCTTCTTTTTATACTGCTTTCACATCTTTTAATATTTTTTTTATATAACATATTTATTGCAAACTTCAGAGTAAAAAAAAACAAAAAAAAACGTGTTTCTTCTACATGCAAACTTACTTGGTGACTAAATTACACCTGAAACTCATGCTGTTATAGCTGAAAAAAACTAATTACGTAAAACAGTACAAAAGGGCATTCATTCTCACCTTAATGTAGTACATGTTGAAGTACACCGGCTGTTGTCCCATACGCACGTAATATGAGATGACGTCAGCTAAAAAAAGGTCAGATTCTTGTGGTTTGCCAGTGCTGGACTGGAAGATTAAAAATAAAACAAAGTAAAACCATTTGCATTTTAAATTAATTATAATTTAAAGTTATACTGACATTATTCTTTGGGAGTGATGTTTGATGACTTGAATGTGCACTTGTAGAAAAAACTGTACTTGCAGATAAAATACATTAAAGAAATAAAAGGTAACTTAAGTGTACTTAAAGAGAGTACACCTCTCTAAGGTATTTTCTAAGGTCAGGTATGCATCTTCTACTCTTAGATTTATCTTTGAGAGTTTGATGTTTGTATTGATATGATTTAATCTCTTAAAATTGGCTATGTAATTGGCATAATGCCTATTTACCTGACTGATAATAAATTGTTACATTTGATTTTATTCTGTTTTACTCTGTAATTATTGACTCTAGTAGATTACATTGTATTCTTATTACTGCACTTCCTGCGTCAGGTTAGTAACGGAATAAAATTCAGTTGAGATGGAGCATAGGGCACACCAACTGTATCTTTAGAGATCCGGCTAACACTTGGTATTAGTTCAAGTGTACTTAGATTGTAAGGGCTTATAGGGAATTTCCGTTTAGGTCAACTGGATGTTGTTCAACCAGCCTAAATAGTGTGAGCCTAACCTCTGTTTATTGTAATATTATTCTATCTAAGTGTACATGGGGAAACCATGGCATGACCATACCAAAGCCAGGGTAAGTAATGTTGGTCGGCTTATATCTATAGTAGTGGTCGTAACCTCTGACTAGAAATAATGTTGCTTTATTCAAGTGTGTACAAATCTATGGGGGCTAATTAAAAGTACTTTTAGAATGAGCAAGCATAGGAGCGGCTGTCTAAAGTATTAGCCAATTACCTCTGTCTAATAACCAAGACTGACGAGAATGTGACCATAAGATACGCTAACGGCCGAAGTGATATCTTTGAGTGACATGAGCACCCGAATGAACGAGTACAATAATATTAAAGAATAAATAGAATAATCAGATGTCTAGATAAAATATCCTATAAATGAACAATAATAATTGACATTCTAATTCAAATGCAGTGAATAAATGGAGTCAGATTAGATCATAAAATGGAGTCAGATTTGAATTGAGCCTAAATGTAATAACTTTGCGCACTGAAATAACCGAACACACAGGAAACCTTCATCCACCATTGGATACCTCCGTAGGGCCAATCGTGTGAACCTTACAAAAGTATGCTTATCTGCAGATATGTCATGAGCATGGTAATGTAAATATATCTAAGATTAAACTATTCACAAACTTCTTAATATACAAATCAATAAACAACCTAACAAATTTGGAAAAAATGAATGTGTAAGCCAAATTCGGTAAGAGGAACATGTTTTTCACAATGAACAGTTGCTAGCTTTGCATTTACACAAGGAAATGCTCGGGAAAAAAAAATTCCTGAAAGAGAAACTTTCAGACTTCCTCATGCCATACTGACTGACATAATCTCCAAAAAATACCTGTACGCTCATATTTCTTACCAAAGTATGGCTAATATTCTAAATATCTGCCCATCTTTTGGCATACCGTTCTTGCAAGATCAGGAATCATCTGTCCAAGACTACAGACATTGCAATCGTACCACGGATCCACCATTCCAAGATAAGAGCCGAGAGCACAGATGTTATTGCTTGTAGAGGGCAGATTCTCCTAAAACAGATATTCTGTAAGATCATGCTAGTTCTGCTAAAAATGGAAGACACTTTTTTGATGAAAGTAATCAGTATTCATCTCAGTACACTTGCTGAAGCTTCCAAGAGAAGGAAAGGGTATTTACCTTCACAGGAGAGGATGTAGACGACTGGCGAGCAACAGGGATGTAGTACATCTGTAGGTTGACTTTCATAGTAAGAAACCGTCTCCTGGCTTCCCGTTTCCTGTGAAGCAAAGCCAAAATGTTGTTGTTCGAAAACTTAATTCAATCATAACAGAACCCTAAACACAAAGGTGTGAAAGCATTTAGGGATCTGATGGTCTTAGAACAAGGAAACATACAGAAAACGTCCTTATTACAAAGCAATAAGAGGCTTCTTCAATAGATGATAACTGAAATGATCGGTTTGTAGGGTCTGTACTCTGTACAGTATTTTACTCTATACCAACCCCACAAGCCAAGTTACTTTTAATCGACAGTTTATTTGAATGTTGTCACTGTTTCAAGCCTTTTTCAGGAATATTAACTTGTCCCCTTCAAGTCAAGTAATTCCAAAAATGTCAGACACAACTGTCCAAACAACTGTATTACATTATAATGAACAAGCCTCATTAAAGGATGAAATCACTGAAGAGAGTAACCTTATTAAAAGGTTAGTTCACCCAAAAATAAAAAATTAACCCGTGATTTACTCACCCTCAAGGCAACCTAGGTGTATCTGACTTTCTTTTTTCAGATGACAGTTTCTTTCGTACGACATTTAGCGCAAGCTAGAGAAAACGGTTTATAACATTTTAAATATGGATAATTTTCTTACAAAAATTAATTGATTTTCTACGGGAGGTCTTTATCTCCCAACCCCTTACCCCAATCCCCCCACCCCCCGGAGCCATGTGAGACACTTTTTATTATAGATGGAAGCACTAACAGCCACCCATTGCCATTATAAAGCTTGGAAGAGTCAGGACATTTTTTTAAATATAACTCTGATTGGATTCCTCTTAAAGAAGAAAGTCATATACACCTTGAGGGTGAGTAAAACATGGGCTAATTTTCATTTTTGGGTGAACTAACCCTTTAAGTAGTTTAGTGAAATCTTTTATCATTATTTCTAAGAAAAAACATCACTCTTATTGCTATAAAAAAATAATTTGGTATAATCAACAGAATCATGTGGTGCAGAAAACATGCAAAAAAGCATAAAACGAGAAAATTACATGAAAAGGACCACTTCAGACCCCCATGAGTATGTGTCAAATTCAATATGTCTCTTAAAATATCAGATATTTTACATGATTGTGATATGGCAAGGTTAGTTCATGTAAAAAAAGTGTCATGAGATGCAACTCCCGAAAATGTAATGACATTTCTGAATTAATTTACAATACTGGTAATACCAGTACCGTAATGTCTCCTACCTTAACCAGTAGTATGCCCTGGCTAGCCTTCCCACTGCCCGGTCATCTCCCATCACCACTATTTTAGCAGTGTAGTCCCGTTCTTCCTTGGGCAAGGTGGTACTACTATTTCCTGCTCTCCTCTGCAGTGTGCCACTGCTGCCAGCGGTGCCCGTCTCCTCCAGTGCGTCCTGCATCAGAGCCATGCTGTCGGTGACAGACGGCTTCACCTTAATTCCTCCACGTCGTGACAGTCGCCCACTGGTAATTTCAGGCTTTAAGGTTCTTCCTCCAGGAAATTCCATATCAGAAGCCTCAGGTCCCTGCATGTCACGCTCTATACCACTGTCCGTCGACATGACAGAGTACCGTGGCATGTCTGAGTTGAGGTCTGTGGGTAAGTCAGACATATAGAAGTCCTCTGAACTCATCAGGCTTTCACTGAACGATCCAGAACGGATGAATTTGGCCAGTTCTCTCCCTGTGGGCAGACAGGATGAAAAGAAATGTTGTATTTTAGTGAATAGCCTCAACTCTTTTGTGTGATTTAACCCTAAAAATACTTTTCTTGCTATACTCTAATGTCTAATTTCTGACTTTAATAAAAGTACTTATGTTTCCTGAAAAAAAAAAACATTTATTTTGCAGTGTAGTAATCTCACTGGAATCTCCTTTAGAGTTTCAGATCTCCACAATGTCATAAACTATGCTCAGATTCACCAAGAGACCAAAGTCTGTAGTCAATCAATGCATTCAATCAATCAATCAATCAATCAATCAATCAATCAATCAATCAATCATTGTCAAAGGCTATTAACACTAACACACACACACTAACAAAAGAAAGCACATCAGTAGCTGGGACAAAGACATGGAGAGTTAAATGGACACTTGTCACATTTGACGCAAGATCGAATCCACTTTTTTCCAATTCCAAACTTATTCCTATCACATATCAGCTTGTTTATATTAAATAAAAAAAATAAGAAAATATTCAACATGTGCTTATAAAACACTAACGGGTATTTAATAGTGGAAATAAAGGTTTTAACAAGCATTTACTAGGCCTATACTTGAAACTGGATGTGGTCCTTCCTGGACCCATGAGGACACCTTTACTGATCTGCAGGTTGGGGTAGGTATAGGGAGGGCTTTAGGGATAGGGACAAGTAAGGTCCCAACAAGGAAGCATTCATTTATAATTTTAATAATTGTGCAATGACTATGTTGTTATTACTGCATACTGTTTTACTCTTTTACTACAATACACTGAGGTGCAAATAGTATCTGGCACAACTAATTTTGATTATTACTTATTAATTATAATTATCTTGCAACACTATTAGTACAAATAGTCCCTGCCAAAACATTTTTGTAAATGAATCCCACTTACAGAGCTCCTCTTCCTCCCACCACAGATGGAAACTCATCTCCGGATTGGGAAGTGGAACATAGCACAGGGAGCCACTGGACAATAGACCTGAAACCCAAAACCATCACAATGACACCACAAATAAATCCTGCTTCCTGATCCGGCTACACAAGTTGGATATCAAAAAAGGAGGAAGAAATAACAAATATCTAGATCTTTTATTAGAAGAAAAAAGCTATTTTGGTAGTTTGGAGTTGTTCAAGAGTATTTGTTTGTGTTTGTGAGAGAGTGTAGATAAGAATATAGAAACAGTGCAGAATAGAATAGAATAGAATAGTTTTGTAGCATACCTTTCTTGGTGTCACGGAGGATCTGTAAGTATAACTCTTGTAGTTTCTGTCTGGTCTGACCCCGATCACCTCTGTTACTGTCTGTGCTCTGGTCTACTGTTGCAAGCACTTTATTAAAGTACGACTCCACATCCTGGTCCATATCCTGACATATGCACAGACAGGTAATCAGACACACAAACACTTACACAGAAAGCCACACTGCATGAAATCACACATGCAGATGCACACACAAACATACAGCCATAATTCAGACAGACACATATGGGATGTCCTGTAGATGTCCTGTCCTGTTGCTTTGAGTTTTCTGAAAATAAACTGCAGACAGCTAACATTTGGACAGAGATGCTGACCTGCAATAAATGCTCACCTTTGTCTCCATCATTGTATAGTCTCACAACTAAAATTATAGAGTACTTAGACTGTTATACACAGGTTAAATGTAGGTACAGACCATTTCCTATTCATTTAGAATAATTACGGTAATCCTTTCTCTTCACATAAACTTTTAGCAGAGGGACAGTTTTGACTAGATAAGAGCAAGATGGCAGGGATCATTTCTGATTCACAGCTGGTTACTGTGACAAAATGTAACATCTGAATACTTGTACTCTTGACCCTTACTCATACAGAAGCCTGTGATAAATGATGCTGCCTAGAAAACATCAATTCTGAGTGTGACTGTGGACGACTGGCATATGGGGTATATCAGAAAAGTGTATAATTCATACCAGATCTATGTACAGACATGCAGATACATAACAAATACATAACAGGACCTACAACAGGACTACCATTCAAAAGTTTGGGGTCGGTATGAATTTTTATTGTTTTATTGTCTCTTTTGCTCACCAAGGCTGCTTTTTTTGATGAATAATAAAGTAACAGAAAACAGCAATATTTTAATATATTTTAAAATGTAATTTATTCCTGTGATAGCAAAGCTGAATTTTCACTACAGCCACTCCAGTCTTCAGTGTCACATCCTTTAAAATAATACCAATTTTCCAATTTGCCGCTTAAGAAACTTTTATTACAATAGTTGAAAAAAGTACTGCTGCTTAATATTTTTTCTTTTAAAGATTTATTTTTTGACATTTTTGCCTTTATTTTGACAAGACAGATCAGAATTGACAGACAGCCAAGTGGGAGAGAGATAGGGGCGGAATCGGGAAAGGTCCTAGAGTTGGGATTTGAACACGGGACACCCGTTGCGCAATGACGCTGTATGTCGGCGTGCTGCCCATAAGGCTATCGGCGCGGACTGCTGCTTAATGTTTTTGTGGAAAATTAGTTTTTTTTTCAAGATTTTTTGATTATTAGAAAGTTCCCAAAGAAAATAAAAATGATTTGTAACAATGTAAAGTCACTTTTCATCAATTCAATGCATCCTTTCTGAATAAAATTTATTTATTTAAAAAAATCTTACTGATCCCAAACTTCTTCAATTGCGCCTAGTTTATATTCAGAGGCGGACAGTAACTAAGTACATTTACTTGAGTATTGTACTTAAGTACACTTTTTGAGTATCTGTACTTTACTTGAGTATTATTTTTTCTGGGAACTTATGACTTTAACTTCACTGCATTTGAAAGACAAATATTGTACTTTTCACTCCACTACATTTCTATCAAGGTCCTCGAAGTAGAAAGTCGTTACTATGTAGAAGCTTTGAAAGTCAGTGGGGGATTTTTTTTTCTTGTCTAAAACATGACTGTTTTCAGACAGTTTATCAGTAATCACTCTTGTAGGGCTACATGAAGTGATTTCCTAGCATTTTTTGAACACTGACCAGCTGCAAATGTGATATTTATTTAAAACAATTCAGTAATAAGAAGTTAATATTGTGGTATATATTAGACACAACATTGTCTGATTTTGCTAAATTGTGTACGTGAAAATATTACCTATAAAGCCACAGAAGAACTGTTGTGCATCTCCTAATAAAATGTACTTAGGTACTTTTAAAAGCAAGTACTTCTGTACTTTTATTTAAGTAAAAATCTGTCTTTACAACTTTTACTTGTAATGGAGTAATATTTGACCAGCAGTATCTGTACTTTCACTCAAGTAATGGAATTGAGTACTTTGTCCGCCTCTGTTTATATTACATTGTTTTACCAGATATGTTCAACAAACAATGAAAAAAGTGCAGAAAAAAAGTTATCATATCATTTATGCAGCATCATAATGTTTTATCTCTGTATGCATTACTTTGATACTTAGATATTCATTAGTCAGTTTCAGGATCTAAGATTTGTTAGTGAACTTCTGGGCTATGCTAGTCCACAACTAGCTTTTCTAGACAACATCACTGACCTGCAAAGCATCATTGAGAGAGGGCCCGTGACAATCCTCTCCCAGTGCCGCCTGAAGACTGTGCTGCACTACACAGCGCATCAAGCTCACCGGGTTCCGGAACATTCCTTGAGCCTCAATGTCAGCCTTTAGAACAGTGCTAAGAGACTCGGAAAATACTGCAGGATCCGCAAACACAAACACCCTGAACATGGCACAGAACACAGCCATCAAAAACTCACAAACACAATTATTCACAGAGAGAGAGAGAGAAACCTTGATCTGATTCACTTCTAACCGGGCTGACATGAGGTTTATTTAATAAAGCTTCCTGCTGACTTCTGCAGCCGCATCAACCTCAACCTCATGCAGACTGGAAGCAATTTATTACCAGTTCAAAACATTCAACAATATGACAACAGGCTTAGAAATATTTGGATGCACAACATATTAAAACTGTTGACTTCACAAATAATTACCATGCCGGTTTTCCACATCTACTCCTATGTTATGTGGTGTTGCATCAGAAAAAAGAGCACCTAGACCAACTAAACAAATCATTTGTTTTTGTTTTTTTCTCATAACAAGCCCTGGCAACAATCGTTTCCTTGTTCCCTTCTAGCCTTAATTATCTGATTAATCTGATTATAGCTTTAGATAATTAGGAGAAACCCTCATTCTAAAGTGTTCCAAAGCAGAAAAATCTGGTATTACAGGTTTCAACAATTAGTAAGCATAGAAACTCCACTCAAAGATATACTGTCAAATGCAAAAGTAATATAAACAACACTTTAAAACGAAAGATTAGGGCCCTGATTGCTCCAAAAAAGACAAATGGCACTAGACTTTTTCTATGTTCACATACAGTAGATGTCCTAGTAGAGTAATCTCAGATGTAGACCATCAATATTAATACAGATATGCTCAACCCTCTACGGACATCTTGGCAATTGAATCGCCATTGGCTAGTAATTTTTTTTAGTTTAATCGCCAGACTGATATATATATATATATATATATACACATATATATAGTAGTCAACATTTGAAGTGGATCAAAAAAAGTTAATCAATGTTGTCCTAAGACAAGAATGCATTTTGGTTTTAGGACAACTTTGATGAAAGGTTTTGATCCACTTCAAATGTTGATTAGTATATATATATATATATATATATATATATATATATATATATATACTATTTTAAAAACTGGTATTTTACAAACATTATATATATATATATATAATGTTTGTAAAATACCAGTTTTTAAAATTTCTGAAAGTACACTCTTAACATCAGTCAATCAAGCATTATAATATGATAATCAATATTATTTAATGTTAGAACTTTAGGAATTAGAATTAAATCTTGATAAGCATGTATGAATGCATATTAGTCATTTTAACTGAACTTCGGACCGGTGGTGGTGCTTTTTTGGTAATTCAATGTTTCTGTACAAAAAACAAATCGGGAAAAAAATAACAAAAATACTGATAAGATAATAATGATACGAATTCTACCAATAAGTAACAATATAAAACGCACTAGGGATTAATGAGCTACTGGATTCATGAATATGAATCAGGTTGTGTGTGTTCGCTCGAATTGATTTGCTGAAATCAAAACAGGGACGATAATAGGTGAGCGCAAGCCAATGAGATTGCCGTTTGCGCATTAGTTCCGCCCACTACTGGAGAAACCGGCAGTTCTTAAAAGCTGAAGAATTCCAAAGGAACGCCGTAATTTTGACAAGATAATACAACAAAGAATATCGTTTACATGTAGCGCGTCAATTCTCTCTCTCTCTCGTCTCTCTCTGCGTGTGTGCGACAAAGCGACGGCGAGTCGTGCGCCTTCACACTAGAGTTCACGGTACGTCAAATACAGGTGCGCTGCGCATCCATTGAGATGAACTGAAAAAATAGCACATATCGCTTGACGGAGAGTAAAACTCTGACGCGCTCAGTCAGAGTGTTCTGTGAGTGAAAATATATCTGTGCTAAACTTAATACTTAGCCTCCAACTCACACACTGACGAGTAAAATCTGAGAATTGATTAGCCATTGGCTAATATTAGACATAATTTAGTCGCATATGCGAGTGATTTACTCGCAATGTAGAGGGCTGAGTGCACCACTAATGTTTGACAACCAGAAAGTGGCTAAATAGTGTTTGGGTAGCACAATACTTTAACAATTTATTATTATGTAAATTCATAAATACATTTATAAACATACTGTTGTTGTTCATTGTTAATTTAATTAATTCATTTATGATGCAATCATTTATTAAACTTGAAATGTATTATTATATACATATTATTTGTCAGCAATAACAATCTAATCAACTCTAATGAACACAATCAAGTCTTGCCCTACGTTTTTCTCCTATTGGAGAAGCAGTTTCACAATTTCTGTTTTATGCCGACTTTATTGTATAGATCACATTATACTGTCTAAATTTTAAACAATATTTCTATTGTTTCTAATAAACTTCTTTTGTTAAACAGTTTATGTGCTACATTTGCCCCTTATTTTTTTATATAAAGATTTAAAACATTTTTTAAACATTTTAAATATGACTTTAGTGAAGTGTTCAATGCGTTTTGAGATCACATTGACGCAGAGACATTGACTCACCTTTCCTGCAGAGGATAGTGTTCATTTTTCAGATTTTGTTCTGCAATTATCATTTTCTGATATAAAAGGCCTATGAGAAAGAAAAAAAATGCACATCATACTCACAGGGATCATGTTTTCTTCTTTATGACTTTAATGACTGATACGTTTTTCTTGGCTACAAGCCAAAAGAAAAACTAAGATCAGGAGAGATGCTTATCATATTTTGTTTGAGGAAAGTAACAAACCTGGAGCAAGTCGTTCTGCTTTCATTTGGCCAGCATAACTAAGGCCCACAGTGCAGTACGGCTGAGGCAGAGTCAACAACCTCTTGCAGAAGTCATAAACCCTTTTATAGAGGTCATCAGGTATGTATACTGTCTGCAAAGAAACACAAGGAAGGATGTCATGCAGGACGTTGGTGGCTTTTTGTTTAGCATACAAGGGGACCTGGGTTCAAATTTAAATGATATTCTGATAAGAATGGACACACGATAACAACATTTTTATTTTAAAACAAATGTTTTTCAGAGGGTGCAAATTGATTGAACTGAGCAACATATTTCTGGAAATGACACTTCTGTGTAAGTAAACAAACCCTCAGACTCCCCTCCAAGACATCTTTAATCTTTGGTTGGTCTGTTCTGATATGTTTGCTAAATATGCTATATAAGTTCAAATAAATCATAATATTAACACATTTCAGTGTTTGATTTCAAAGAATTTTTGTGCAATAAACAATTTTGGTGCTGTCTTTAATTCCCACTTGATGAAATATCTGGATCCTGATTCAAAACCAGCTGAGAATCACTAGTCTAAAAGTAAAAATTAAGGACAGTTAAACGCTGTAAGAGTAGCCATCCTTTCTCTTACCTGCATCACAGCATATATAAGTGTATTAAGTAGAGGAATTAGATGATTCTTGCAGTCAATTCTTTCAGCCTGTATATGAAAACAAGGAAAATCATGTTTACTATCTATCCATCCAATCATTCACTAATTCATATAAATCATTCTATAATTCATTCACAGCCTACAGCTTTTCTTTGTGTTCTTTGTGAAATTAAGTAAAATCATCATTAATTATGTGTTAATTAACTGTTTTTAGTAGTTAATTATCCTGTAATTGTTAACTATTATTATAATAAATGAACTCTTTATAGTGACAGTAGCAACAGATAATAATTTCAAGCTTCTTAGGCAAGTACCTTCAAATAATGTTGTCATAATAAACACTAAATACAGTAATAGAATCTACAGTACACCCCTCACATTTTTGTAAATATTTTATTATATCTTTTCATGTGACAACACTGAAGAAATGACACTTTGCTTTGTATAACAGTGTAAATCTGCTGTCCCCTCAAAATAACTCAGCACACAGCCATTAATGTCTAAACCGCTGGCCACAAAAGTGGGTCCAATTAGCCATTTTCTCTCCCCGGTGTCATGTGACTCATTAGTATTATAAGGTCTCAGGTGTGAATGGGGAGCAGGTGTATTAAATTTGGTGTTATCGTTCTCACTCTCTCATACTGGTCACTGGAAGTTCAACATGGCACCTCATAGCAAAGAACTATCTGAGGATCTGAAAAAAAGAATTGTTGCTCTACATAAAGATGGCGTAGGCTATAAGAAGATTGCCAAGTCCCTGAAACTGAGCTGCAGCACGGTGGCCAATATCATACAGCGGTTTAACAGGACAGGTTCCACTCAGAACAGGCCTCGCCATGGTCGACCAAAGAAGTTGAGCGCACGTGCTCAGCGTCATATCCAGAGGTTGTGTTTGGGAAATAGACGTATGAGTGCTGCCAACATTGCTGCAGAGGTTGAAGGGGTGGGGGGGTCAGCCTGTCAGTGCTCAGACCATACGCCGCACACTGCATCAAATTGGTCTGCATTGGTCTGCGTCATCCCAGAAGGAAGCCTCTTCTAAAGATGATGCACAAGAAAGCCCGTGAAAAATGAACACTATCCTCTGCAGGAAAGGTGAGTCAATGTCTCTGCGTCAATGTGATCTCAAAACGCATTGAACACTTCACTAAAGTCATATTTAAAATGTTTAAAAAATGTTTTAAATCTTTATATAAAAAAATAAGGGGCAAATGTAGCACATAAACTGTTTAACAAAAGAAGTTTATTAGAAACAATAGAAATATTGTTTAAAATTTAGACAGTATAATGTGATCTATACAATAAAGTCGGCATAAAACAGAAATTGTGAAACTGCTTCTCCAATAGGAGAAAAACGTAGGGCAAGACTTGATTGTGTTCATTAGAGTTGATTAGATTGTTATTGCTGACAAATAATATGTATATAATAATACATTTCAAGTTTAATAAATGATTGCATCATAAATGAATTAATTAAATTAACAATGAACAACAACAGTATGTTTATAAATGTATTTATGAATTTACATAATAATAAATTGTTAAAGTATTGTGCTACCCAAACACTATTTAGCCACTTTCTGGTTGTCAAACATTAGTGGTGCACTCAGCCCTCTACATTGCGAGTAAATCACTCGCATATGCGACTAAATTATGTCTAATATTAGCCAATGGCTAATCAATTCTCAGATTTTACTCGTCAGTGTGTGAGTTGGAGGCTAAGTATTAAGTTTAGCACAGATATATTTTCACTCACAGAACACTCTGACTGAGCGCGTCAGAGTTTTACTCTCCGTCAAGCGATATGTGCTATTTTTTCAGTTCATCTCAATGGATGCGCAGCGCACCTGTATTTGACGTACCGTGAACTCTAGTGTGAAGGCGCACGACTCGCCGTCGCTTTGTCGCACACACGCAGAGAGAGACGAGAGAGAGAGAGAATTGACGCGCTACATGTAAACGATATTCTTTGTTGTATTATCTTGTCAAAATTACGGCGTTCCTTTGGAATTCTTCAGCTTTTAAGAACTGCCGGTTTCTCCAGTAGTGGGCGGAACTAATGCGCAAACGGCAATCTCATTGGCTTGCGCTCACCTATTATCGTCCCTGTTTTGATTTCAGCAAATCAATTCGAGCGAACACACACAACCTGATTCATATTCATGAATCCAGTAGCTCATTAATCCCTAGTGCGTTTTATATTGTTACTTATTGGTAGAATTCGTATCATTATTATCTTATCAGTATTTTTGTTATTTTTTTCCCGATTTGTTTTTTGTACAGAAACATTGAATTACCAAAAAAGCACCACCACCGGTCCGAAGTTCAGTTAAAATGACTAATATGCATTCATACATGCTTATCAAGATTTAATTCTAATTCCTAAAGTTCTAACATTAAATAATATTGATTATCATATTATAATGCTTGATTGACTGATGTTAAGAGTGTACTTTCAGAAATTTTAAAAACTGGTATTTTACAAACATTATATATATATATATATAATGTTTGTAAAATACCAGTTTTTAAAATTTCTGAAAGTACACTCTTAACATCAGTCAATCAAGCATTATAATATGATAATCAATATTATTTAATGTTAGAACTTTAGGAATTAGAATTAAATCTTGATAAGCATGTATGAATGCATATTAGTCATTTTAACTGAACTTCGGACCGGTGGTGGTGCTTTTTTGGTAATTCAATGTTTCTGTACAAAAAACAAATCGGGAAAAAAATAACAAAAATACTGATAAGATAATAATGATACGAATTCTACCAATAAGTAACAATATAAAACGCACTAGGGATTAATGAGCTACTGGATTCATGAATATGAATCAGGTTGTGTGTGTTCGCTCGAATTGATTTGCTGAAATCAAAACAGGGACGATAATAGGTGAGCGCAAGCCAATGAGATTGCCGTTTGCGCATTAGTTCCGCCCACTACTGGAGAAACCGGCAGTTCTTAAAAGCTGAAGAATTCCAAAGGAACGCCGTAATTTTGACAAGATAATACAACAAAGAATATCGTTTACATGTAGCGCGTCAATTCTCTCTCTCTCTCGTCTCTCTCTGCGTGTGTGCGACAAAGCGACGGCGAGTCGTGCGCCTTCACACTAGAGTTCACGGTACGTCAAATACAGGTGCGCTGCGCATCCATTGAGATGAACTGAAAAAATAGCACATATCGCTTGACGGAGAGTAAAACTCTGACGCGCTCAGTCAGAGTGTTCTGTGAGTGAAAATATATCTGTGCTAAACTTAATACTTAGCCTCCAACTCACACACTGACGAGTAAAATCTGAGAATTGATTAGCCATTGGCTAATATTAGACATAATTTAGTCGCATATGCGAGTGATTTACTCGCAATGTAGAGGGCTGAGTGCACCACTAATGTTTGACAACCAGAAAGTGGCTAAATAGTGTTTGGGTAGCACAATACTTTAACAATTTATTATTATGTAAATTCATAAATACATTTATAAACATACTGTTGTTGTTCATTGTTAATTTAATTAATTCATTTATGATGCAATCATTTATTAAACTTGAAATGTATTATTATATACATATTATTTGTCAGCAATAACAATCTAATCAACTCTAATGAACACAATCAAGTCTTGCCCTACGTTTTTCTCCTATTGGAGAAGCAGTTTCACAATTTCTGTTTTATGCCGACTTTATTGTATAGATCACATTATACTGTCTAAATTTTAAACAATATTTCTATTGTTTCTAATAAACTTCTTTTGTTAAACAGTTTATGTGCTACATTTGCCCCTTATTTTTTTATATAAAGATTTAAAACATTTTTTAAACATTTTAAATATGACTTTAGTGAAGTGTTCAATGCGTTTTGAGATCACATTGACGCAGAGACATTGACTCACCTTTCCTGCAGAGGATAGTGTTCATTTTTCAGATTTTGTTCTGCAATTATCATTTTCTGATATAAAAGGCCTATGAGAAAGAAAAAAAATGCACATCATACTCACAGGGATCATGTTTTCTTCTTTATGACTTTAATGACTGATACGTTTTTCTTGGCTACAAGCCAAAAGAAAAACTAAGATCAGGAGAGATGCTTATCATATTTTGTTTGAGGAAAGTAACAAACCTGGAGCAAGTCGTTCTGCTTTCATTTGGCCAGCATAACTAAGGCCCACAGTGCAGTACGGCTGAGGCAGAGTCAACAACCTCTTGCAGAAGTCATAAACCCTTTTATAGAGGTCATCAGGTATGTATACTGTCTGCAAAGAAACACAAGGAAGGATGTCATGCAGGACGTTGGTGGCTTTTTGTTTAGCATACAAGGGGACCTGGGTTCAAATTTAAATGATATTCTGATAAGAATGGACACACGATAACAACATTTTTATTTTAAAACAAATGTTTTTCAGAGGGTGCAAATTGATTGAACTGAGCAACATATTTCTGGAAATGACACTTCTGTGTAAGTAAACAAACCCTCAGACTCCCCTCCAAGACATCTTTAATCTTTGGTTGGTCTGTTCTGATATGTTTGCTAAATATGCTATATAAGTTCAAATAAATCATAATATTAACACATTTCAGTGTTTGATTTCAAAGAATTTTTGTGCAATAAACAATTTTGGTGCTGTCTTTAATTCCCACTTGATGAAATATCTGGATCCTGATTCAAAACCAGCTGAGAATCACTAGTCTAAAAGTAAAAATTAAGGACAGTTAAACGCTGTAAGAGTAGCCATCCTTTCTCTTACCTGCATCACAGCATATATAAGTGTATTAAGTAGAGGAATTAGATGATTCTTGCAGTCAATTCTTTCAGCCTGTATATGAAAACAAGGAAAATCATGTTTACTATCTATCCATCCAATCATTCACTAATTCATATAAATCATTCTATAATTCATTCACAGCCTACAGCTTTTCTTTGTGTTCTTTGTGAAATTAAGTAAAATCATCATTAATTATGTGTTAATTAACTGTTTTTAGTAGTTAATTATCCTGTAATTGTTAACTATTATTATAATAAATGAACTCTTTATAGTGACAGTAGCAACAGATAATAATTTCAAGCTTCTTAGGCAAGTACCTTCAAATAATGTTGTCATAATAAACACTAAATACAGTAATAGAATCTACAGTACACCCCTCACATTTTTGTAAATATTTTATTATATCTTTTCATGTGACAACACTGAAGAAATGACACTTTGCTTTGTATAACAGTGTAAATCTGCTGTCCCCTCAAAATAACTCAGCACACAGCCATTAATGTCTAAACCGCTGGCCACAAAAGTGGGTCCAATTAGCCATTTTCTCTCCCCGGTGTCATGTGACTCATTAGTATTATAAGGTCTCAGGTGTGAATGGGGAGCAGGTGTATTAAATTTGGTGTTATCGTTCTCACTCTCTCATACTGGTCACTGGAAGTTCAACATGGCACCTCATAGCAAAGAACTATCTGAGGATCTGAAAAAAAGAATTGTTGCTCTACATAAAGATGGCGTAGGCTATAAGAAGATTGCCAAGTCCCTGAAACTGAGCTGCAGCACGGTGGCCAATATCATACAGCGGTTTAACAGGACAGGTTCCACTCAGAACAGGCCTCGCCATGGTCGACCAAAGAAGTTGAGCGCACGTGCTCAGCGTCATATCCAGAGGTTGTGTTTGGGAAATAGACGTATGAGTGCTGCCAACATTGCTGCAGAGGTTGAAGGGGTGGGGGGGTCAGCCTGTCAGTGCTCAGACCATACGCCGCACACTGCATCAAATTGGTCTGCATTGGTCTGCGTCATCCCAGAAGGAAGCCTCTTCTAAAGATGATGCACAAGAAAGCCCGTAAACAGTTTGCTGAAGACAAGCAGACTACAGACATGGATTACTGGAACCATGTCCTGTGGTCTGATGAGACCAAGATAAACTTATTTGGTTCAGATGGTGTCAAGCGTGTGTGGTGGCAACCAGGTGAGGAGTACAAAGACAAGTGTGTCTTGCCTACAGTCAAGCATGGTGGTGGGAGTGTCATGGTCTGGGGCTGCATGAGTGCTGCCGCCTGCCGGCACTGGGGAGCTACAGTTCATTGAGGGAACCATGAATGTCAACATGTCACTGTGACATACTGAAGCAGAGAATGATCCCCTCCCTTTGGAGACTGGGCCGCAGGGCAGTATTCCAACATGATAACGACCCCAAACACACCTCCAAGATGACCACTGCCTTGCTAAAGAAGCTGAGGGTAAAGGTGATGGACTGGCCAAGCATGTCTCCAGACCTAAACCCTATTGAGCACCTGTGGGGCATTCTCAAACGGAAGGTGGAGGAGCGCAAGGTTTCACTTAGGGGTGTACTCACTTTTGTGGCCAGCGGTTTAGACATTAATGGCTGTGTGTTGAGATATTTTGAGGGGACAGCAAATTTACACTGTTATACAAGCTGTACACTCACTACTTTACATTGTAGCAAAGTGTCATTTCTTCAGTGTTGTCACATGAAAAGATATAATAAAATATTTACAAAAATGTGAGGGGTGTACTCACTTCTGTGAGATACTGTTGGTCATACTAACTGAACATGCTTGAACTATTTTGTCAGCTCACTAAAATGGGAATTGTAATGCAATATTTCAACAAGCATTGTGCCATAGAAACTGGTGACTCACTCTTTCTAGTTCCTTGATGGCCACTCTCACCAAAGCCAGACTCTTGAGAGAACTGTCCTGCACTTTCTTATGTAATGTCCATCTTAGCATCCCTGCAGAATGAACAAAAATGAACAGCTCTTATATACACCAAACTAGAATATGTATGCAACAAATTTTGTGTATTGATACTGCCACTTGAGACTGGCACCCCAGTTGTTGAATGATACTTATGCTTACAGAGTAGTGTGAATGTTTGACATGGTCTTTATACGCAACTTCAACAGATGACACTAATGATTAAATTGCAGATTGTAGTTTTTAAAGAAACCGTGTCTTTTTTATCTTGTCTTTTTCTTTGCATAGCAAGTATGGCATCTAGGTTTGGTCTTCAGGTGTGTTCTTTTGTTAGGTGTAATCTTTAAGTGTGAATCATACCTTTGTTGACAGATGGTTGCTCAGTGTCCATTTCTCTCATAATGGTTAGCAGGCTACGGTAGATTTCGGATTCAATGGCAGCATATTCAGCTTTTTAAAGAGAAGCCAACAACATAGCGTTTGAATGCTGATATAAATCAGTTGATATGTGTGAGATACACTACCGTTCAAAAGTTTGGGGTCAGTTGGGGTCAAAGTTCATCAAAAACTGTTTTTAAGTTCATCAAAATATTATTTTTAACTGTTTAGGGGTTGCACAACTACTGATTTCTGCTAGTCGATTTCTTATTTAAAAAATACTCTAGTTATTCGACTACTCGTGGTTCATGCTACTGTAAATGAAAAGACATGAAATAGTTCTTATTAATAAATGCTTATTAATGCATAGCCTAATGCAACAATTACATATGTAAATTGTCAAAACTTTATAATTATGACATTACATATTTTAATTTTCATGTAACAGCCAGTATTTGTATCTGTATTTGTATCTGTAACAATCACAAAATTATTCGTATCTGCATTCGGATAAAACCAGGTGGAACGTCGTACAGTTACTTGATAAGACCGTTATGACTATCTTTTTTTTCATAGTTATCACTGAACAAGTAGGCTATGCCATGTTAAACTAAAATAATTATTAATTTCTAAAAATATATTTATCATGCAAGCAGAGAGATGTCATGACAGACGTTTAGTGATAATTTGAACAGGACTGAATTAATTCAATGCGCACATTTTCATTACGCAGAACTCTTTATGCGAGTCTTTTTTTGAACTTCACTAAACAAATGTGCGTGTGCCACGCAAACCAGCAAAAGATAAAGATGCAAACATGTAGGCCTAGAAAATGTATCTGTATCTAAGTTGATTATTAGCCTACTCTTGAGAGAGCTGGTTTTGTTTTTGAGACTGAGATGAGATGCACAATGCGGCTGTTTGATTGGTGATCGCGCTGTGCTTATTCCATTCAGTCGTATCATATCGTAGCCTAAGGTTTAAATCATTGCTTTTTAAATATATACAAATAATAGAACGTGTATGATGTATTATTATATATAATATTACTCTTGCCAAGCTCTGATTTATGAGAGATGCGCGGAGAGGCAACAGCAATGAGGTGTTTGATTTGCGCTCTTTTCATTCATAAAGCTTACATTCATTCACTTCACACTCTATTGCACAATATTGTAATCCTAAAATTCAAGTCGTACTTGCAAACTCTGTGCATGCATTATGGTTAATGCATGCTCGAGTAGTCGATTGTTTCCGACAGCGCCGACTAGTGGTTGAAGTCGATCACTCGCCTACTCGACTAGTCTATGCAAGCCCTATAACTGTTATAATGTCACTGAAGACTGGAGTATTGGCTACTGAAAATTCAGCTTTGCCATAACTGGAATAAATTACATTTGAAAACTTTATATAATAAAAAACAGTTATTTTAAATTGTAATATTTCACAATATTACTGTTTTACAGCCCCGGTATGCATAAGAGACTTCTTTAAAGTTGGCATGAAACGGAAGTTGCGATTGTCATTTCTTCTCTACTATATCCGAGTGAAACGGCATCTGAAATGAGAGGGTGGGACTTGATTCCGTCCTTCGGGAATTGATTGGATCGTTGGAAGGTGGGGTGTTGCAAACCTCCACTGGATTCACAGCCGACACCCAAGCATGAATAATTGTTTTATTTATTAAGGATGACGATCAAGGGCACAAAACATGCCTAAACAGCACGCGTGCACGCGAGAGAGAGAGAAAGAGAGAGAAAGAGAAAGAGAGAGAGAGAGAGAGAGAGAGAGAGAGAGAGAGAGAGCACCTGAATGACTCAGCGCGTCCTCCATCAGGTTAAGTCATATTCATGAAAAACATTAGTTTGCGATGACCTAAGAGTAATGTTGTCATAATATCCTAATATCTTTTCAATGTTTAGGGGTAACGTACTCCCTCATGAGTGGTGTCAGTGCTATAAAGTGAAGCATCAGTTTCAGCTTTTACCCCTGTCGTTTATCCCAGCGTTTACCGCTCACGTCACTAGCTCTGCCCTTGCGCCATAGCTCGTGACCGGAAGAGAAAATTAGTAATTTTGAGGGGGAGGGGAGGTTAACGTTTTTGATTAAAGATTACGAGGGCACATGATTAAAAAAAAAATAATGAAGTGCACGGATAAATTATTTATAATAAACACTACAGTATTCCAATAAAAAATACGAATTTTCAATTTTGATTTCATGGTGACTTTAAAAACAATAAAAAAGTTATTGTCCCCAAATTTTAAAGGGGACTGTAAATTTTAAAGTATCAAATGCATAATCAAATATTAAAATAGTGCTTTGTCACCTTTTGTTATTTATAATTTACTCGTAGTTTCTCCAAAAGAAACTGTAACTCTCACCTGCCGAGTCCCCAACATTAATACTGCTAGAATTTCTCCAGGATGCCATGCTGTGGCTTGGTCCTTACATAATGAGGTAAACGGAAAAAATCACCACTGTGACTGCTGACACAAAGACAAAAAAAATATTCAGAAAATGATTATATAAAGTTAAAAGAGAAAATGAGCACATTACATTTACAATTGACTAAATTCTGGCATCATACTCACTCTCATGTTGTTCCATTTCTTTCTTCTGCAGAACACCAAAGAACATAATTTGTGGAACATCTGGGTCCAAACATTTGACTGCATGGAATGAAAAAAAAAAGAACGGAAAAATTTAACAAAATACTTTTTTTTTTTTTTTGGTGCTCCACAGAAGAAAGAAAAGCATCCAGGTTTGGAATGAAAAGATCACGAGTAAATGTTTTGCTGAACTATCCCTTTAATGTGCTGGTCACATTAATCTGACTCACTCTTCTATTTTCCACTTCATGATGCTGAAATTTAATCTCACTTAAATTGCATATTTGTGAGCTTATAAAACAGTAGATAATATAAAGTTGTTTTGGGCATGGTTATATGCAACAGTAAACTGTTCACAGTAATTGATAGCTAAGGTAGTTTACCAAAAAGCAAATACACTCGCACATGACCAAGGCTAACAGCCTCAGGTGCACTTTTACCCACTACTGATTACACAAGAAAACTTCCCCTTCATTTCACCCTCTCAGACACAGTTTATAACTGACCAGCAACGCAATGCAACTAACTGCTCCATTGCTAAGACACTATTAAGTCACAACAGAATCTAAAAACTAGAAAGAGGAAAGGGAAAAGGAGAGAAAAAAACAATACTACGATAAAAAGCCAGAACGAGTGCAAAAAAGCATGTAAACCAAATGAACTGAAACTAAACAAGGGGCCCTTTTTAGTGACCGACACAGATCGTAACTGCAACTTTCCGGCAGCTTAGTTTTTCAGTGCTAAGAAGCACATTTCACAGGTTACCTCCAGTAAGCAGCAACTGTCTGTTAGTGCAATAAAATGTTGAAGTCTACTGAAGAAAAAGAAGTCTAGTGCCTTACCTTTCGCCCTTCAACTCATCATATGCCACATGTATAAAAACTTGTGCTGGCCGAACAGTCACACTGAGAGCTGCACACTGTGTAACACTTCCTCTAACTGCTGTGGCTGTCACTGAGGACAACTGCAACTCTGACTCAAAGCTGAGTGAATGTGAGGGAGGGACGAGAAAGAGAGAGAGAGAGAGTTTGACAGAGGCATGGCAGAGGAAAGTTTAGAAGGAGGATCAGGGGAGAAAGAGCAGCTAAATGTGTGAAAGAAGCGGGCAGAGTGGGTGTGTGGACACACTGAAGGGAAAGTCCTTTTGAATATGTTCGATTAATTTATCAATCTAATTATAAACAACACCCTGACCTGGATTTTGGACAAGTTCAGCATGAACGTTCATAGCCAAACAACGTGTGGTTTGCATAAGCCTAGTTCTACAGAACGGCAAAACAAGCACGCAAAGATTAAGCCCCTGATCCTGCACAAAAAGGCATTGAACAAGTGAAGAGAAACAGGTTCAAGAGCGCTGTATCAGCACAGAAAGCAGCTCGCTGAACCACAGGCTTCCTGTCGCTCACTTGGCCCTCACTCTCAGAGAGACAGTAGATGACAGGACCTGACACATATCCTGTCCCCATAAATGTGGGGGCAGAACACACACACGGCTGAGATATATTTAGTGCCAGTCAAGAGAGAAAAAGTTATGCTTAGAAACTTTTGCTTTCTCACTTAGAGATAATGCCTCTGCATATGTAATAACCATAAGGTGTAGAGATTATGAGGAAGATGAATAACGCATAAAAGTGTCCATAAGCAAAAGGATGGGGGGAAAACCCTTTTAAAAATCTATTTAAAAACATATTTGGCAAGTTTATAGAAATTTATTTTTTTGTATTCATGTTACTTCATATTGTCTTGAAAAACTTTACAGTTTGCATTTAATGACTAAAAATGTAATGTGGTGTAACATCAAGTAAGATTAATTTTATATTGTGCTTACTCTCTGAATGTATGTGTACATATTTTAAAAAGTTTTACAATATTACACTTTTTCTGCATGTCATGAAATTCAATTTTAGATTTTTATATTATGTTTCTCAAGGTTGGTTTATGAAGTTTTTTGCACCAATAAAGGTTCAATACTTGTAAAAATGGTCATTTTGATCAGAGAAACATCTAGGTTTGACAGTCTCGACATCTTTATCTAACATCAGTATCACTCTTGTGGTTGATAGACAGACATGCAAGGCTGCCAAGTCCTTGAAAAATTTCCAGCCCAAAGCTGACTCAAAACTCACACAAAAGGGATAAAAACCAGCCCAATTTTCCTTCGTCCAGTCACAGTTGTGGGATTCCCATAAAGGGCTCTAAATAAACATTTTAATTTTGATTATTCTATGTTTTAAATCTAAATTAGATGATTTAAGCTAGACATGTTTACAGTACATGTAGGGTGCATATTTAATTATTTAATCTGCATTTTATTCCCTTTCCTACTTACTTTTTACCTTTTGGTACGTCATCCAAAAAATGAAAATTCTGTCATCGTTTACTCACTCTGATGCTGTTCTGTATGAGTTTATTTCTTCTGCTGAACACAAAACATATTCTGAACAATATGTACCAAACAGTTGCTGGTCCCCACTGTTTGGTGACCTAGGCTATTCAAAATATTGTGTTTTTATGTTCAACAAAAGAAATAAACTAATATAGGCTTGGAACAAGTTGAGGGTGAGTAAAAGATGACAGAATCGTAATTTTTTGGTGAACTATTCCTTTAAATCTTCTTTTACTCTGTCTTTGATTTTTAGCATAGCATAATAAATTGTTTAAAATGTAGTATAATATACATAACATCGTTACAATGCAAAATGCTGACATAGCCATCAATAAAACCAGCTTTACAGATAATCATGTCAAATCATATACTTTATGCCTTTTAGTAGCATTTTTTGGGGGGGGGGTGTTTAGAACCACAGTAAACAAAGCAGCGCAGGACCTGATTTTGCAACTTGCAGCGCTCATATTTAATCAATTAAACTATAGCCCTTTGAAGTGTAAGCTATAGGCCTATCTCAATTTGCATGTATATTTGTATTTTTCACCGGAGAACCACTTGAGTCTTCTCCTCCCTTCCCATTTCTATCAGTGATCCTTTCCTTACCGCGGTAGTCATCACTGTTGTAGGTTGCCAAGTTGAGGGGACAAATGGGTTGAAATTTGTATGTCGATTGTGTGAGAAGGATGCGTTTCATACAAGATCTGTCAACTGGGCAACCTTGGAAGTTGTTGACGTGATTATTCATAAAGCCTAATGAGGTTTGGGCCATACAAATTACAGGAGTTTTACCGGAGGCGAATGTAGCAAATTTATAAAATACGCCCAGTGGGATTTTTTTATAGAAAGATTAAAAATACGGGAGAAATACGGGAAGAACGGGAGGGTTGACAGGTATGCTTAACGGATTGTCTGTGCACCCCTCCAATTATTTTAACACTGTAGACTTTAAACATCTCCATACAATAAATGAAAAACTGGTATTTTCTGGTCTCAATCAAGATCATTCATTCCATAGTGTACATACTCTTTACATACTAGTAAAGAGTTTTGTTTTGTCTGTGATTAATCTACTATGCCAAACTCAATTATTCTGCTTTAAATTTCCCTGTGTGGGCGAAACTCACGTACAGAAAGAGAAAAAAAGGCACATGAAAAGAAGAAAAGGAAAAATAAAGGCAGGAACAGAACACAAAGGTTGTAAAAATGACAACAAATGTGTCCCTCATACTATCTCACCTTCACTAGATCGTTCAGACCACTCGATCGACCCAGACCAGGGACTTACGTGAGGATCTTGTTCGTGGACTTCAGCTCGGCCTTTAACACTATCATCCCAAACCTCCTCCTGCCCAAACTAACTCAGCTCTCCGTGCCCACCTCCGTCTGTCAGTGTCATGAACACCTGACAATAACTGTGGAACACACACTATTTATTCACTCAAATATATACTTTTTTAAATTTATACACTTATTTATCTAACACACATACTCAGTCTACATTTCAATTTGCACATAATATACCTGTACATACAACTGTCTATTGTTATATACCTGTACATACAATTGTCAATTTGTATATTTTTATTCCTTATTTACTTGTTCTATTTTTTTATTTTATTATCTGTGTTTTTGTTCTGTCACTGTCATTCTGTTACACTGTGGAAGCTTCTGTCACGAAAACAAATTCCTCGTATGTGTAAACATACCTGGCAATAAAGCTCATTCTGATTCTGATTCTGATCGTTCAGCGGTCCTTAGGTTGCCAGGTATTCATTAACAAATTGGTAAAAGCATGTACTTTCATTTTTATTTGTCTACACATACATTGGCGGTCGCAGTACATTATATAAGTAGCCCCAAAAATGCAACCAGCGGCTCTGTAATGTTTCCCGCGACTGCATTTTCAAAATAGCACAGCTGTGCTGAAAAACGCGACCCTGGCAACATGTTAAAACACTTGTTAAGGACTCGCCTCTTCACATAAGACCTTAAAGGGATAGTTCACCCAAAAATAAAAATTCTGGCATTAATTACTCACCCCTATGTCGTTCCAAACCTGTAAGACCTTTGTTCACCTTCAGAACACAAATTAAGATGTTTTTTATAAAATCCGAGAGCTTTAATCTGACCCTCCATAGACAACAACGCAACTGACATGTTCAAGGCCCAGAAAGGTATTAAGGACATCATTAAAATAGTCCATGTGACATCAGTGGTTCAACCATAATGTTATGGAGCTACAAGAATATTTATTCAACAGTTTCTTCTCTTCAATGTCAGTATGAACAACTGAACAAACAACTCTGTGTAGAGTATTAGACAAAATTAAGATAAACTGAAAACATGGAAGGAAACAGTGGTTTTGTGTGTGTGTATGCTATGGAGGGAGAATGGATGGCAGGCTTATGCAAGATCACTGTGCTTCTTTGCAACTGTTCATGTGTGTGTGTGTGTGTGTGTGTGTGTGTGTGTGTGTGTGCAGTACCTGCCTATATTATGGCACACTCAGTCAAGCTTCAGTGCTGTAGACTTGCATTGCCTATAGCACTCAACTTTAAAAGCTAGCTGACATACTGTATGCAGTTCTTTTAAAGGGTTCATTTGGACTAGACACACCGCGTTCTAAGTACTGTAACAGCAACAACAACCACTTCCACTGCATGCTATTTTTAGTTGCTGTACCCAGCTGTGTAAATCCTATAGATTAAGCTGTGTAATGTAAAGTAAAGTAAAATGCATGAATAGCATTTGTTGTGTTTTAAAATAGTGTCTATTATTTTAAAGACAAATACTTGTGACAGGCCTAAAGTATTTAGCAAAATAATCATATGATAATAATTTTTTCAGTGGCAAGTAAACAGCTAGAACTTGATGAACTTGATGAACTTGAACACCAACAGATGAACTTGTGGTGCATGAGTTTGAACTTCCTCTGAGACACATTTTAACTAATTGTACTGCCTCTGATAACTGATACAGCTAGTGGAGTCTAACATACCAATAGTGAAATGCTATGATTGAACAGTTTTCTAATTTAATACAATTATTTTATACTGTCAGCAAGACAGTTTGACCAAAAGGTTGAACTGACAGTTGAACATATTAGAACATTTTAGTCTCTGTCCCTCTTTAATGACAGAAGCGCTTTATTTGACATGAACTCCACTTTTGAGCAAAACCTGATGATCATGTTACTCATCATGATTTGATAGTGTTCCAAAGATCAACTTGCGTGTTTCAATGAAAACAAGGAAATCTGATATTCTTTTTGTACAAAGGAATCCACATGATTAACCTCATAAATTTGGTTATTTTTTGGTGACCTAAAAACAGTGGAGTATGTTTTACAATTTTAAACATTCAGTTCATTTCCAGGTTTAAAATATATCATTCAGTTCATTTCCAGGTTTAAAATATATCATTCAGTTAATTTCCAGGTTTAAAATATATCTTTGATTGCAGAATTCAAATGTAATCTTAGACCTATTGCTTTTTGTTGTTGTTGCCCTTTTAAGACTCTTTTACATAAAAGTGAAGCCTATGATATGATATAAATGTCCAAAATATTATAATTAACATTTAAGTTAAATTCTAGATGCCACATTTCTGCTAAGTAACACGACTGTAAAGTTAAGACCTGGATGTACTTAAAAATAAAAAATAAACAGTGTGAAAGAAAACAGGGACTTCCAATTGTGCGTCTCCACTACAAACTTCTCGCAAAACAGGATATCTCTCTGAAACACACCTTCAGATGGGAAGACAGCCTGCAGAGCTGTGGAAATCCCCACACTAGGACAGCACCTCCCCAGTACACACTTCACTCTCACCAAGAGGAAGAACCCTTCTGATTTGCACGCGCCATACTGGACAATGATCTTTCTGTCAGAACAGCAAGAATTGGGCCTTGGCTTCATTGCTAGCAAGATATTTGGAAACAGAACTGAGGAAAACCTTTTGCAGCTCCTCACATACTGTACGTATAATAAACTATAATTACCCAAACACGCAGGAAAGTTGAAACAAAAATGAAAATTCAGCCATCATTTACTCACCTTCATGTCATTGCAAACGTGTAGGACTTTATTTATTCTGTGAACACACAAGAAGATATTTTTACAAATGCCTCTGTCCCCTTTTTTTGGCCATGGTGTGTAATGTCATTTAGACGTTTACCTTCTACAATATATTTTTTGAAAGAAAAAAGGGTAACACTTTAAGACAAGGTCCCATTAGTTGATGCATACTATTAGTTAATGTGTTAATTAATTTTAACTCACAGTAAGCAATACATTTATAATTCTTTGTTAACATTAAAACAAAATGTAATTGGTAGTTCAGGTTCATTAAATAATATTATCAGATATAATGTTTGGTTTTAATCATGCATAAGTAATTTTGATATTAACATTAACTAAGACTAATAAATGCTTTAGAAGTGTTTTCATTGGTCATACTAACAAATTAACTAAGGTTAAACCATATATTGTAAAGTGTTTTCCATTTTTGGGTGAACTGAGTGCTAACCTTTAAGTGTAAACCTAAAAAAGACAAATAAACAAAGCTATAGGTCTCCAGAAAGCTGTTTTACAGTTATGGAGTATTAATTACTCAGATATCCTGTATTCACTGCAAGACAATATAAGGAAGCGGTGGACAGTGATCAGTGCCTGCTGCTAACATCAGTGGTCTACCTCTCTAGACTTGGGAAACGTGTTTGTGTAGGGAGAGGGAGGTCTACCTTAAATGATCTTGGCCAAATGCAATGGAGCCCAAGGCAGATTTATGCACTGACAGGGACATTTAAACCTGCCAAAAGACCAGGCAAGTCTGCAGAGGGAAGTGTGAAGTGGGTCAGTCACTCAATATTAAAGTAATCTATTATCTCAGCTCATATAGAATACTCAGTGACATGAAAGCTGCTGTTATGGAATGATCTTGTAAAACAAAACCCACAAGTATGTGAGAGTATTTATTTTACAGTACACCAAAAAAATAAT
Source organism: Sinocyclocheilus grahami (assembly GCF_001515645.1). NCBI lineage: Eukaryota > Metazoa > Chordata > Actinopteri > Cypriniformes > Cyprinidae > Sinocyclocheilus > Sinocyclocheilus grahami. The sequence goes on along the minus strand of NW_015505712.1, from coordinate 332,152 downwards.
AATAATTGTATTCCTGTTTGGTAAGAATGTTTATCAGCTTCACTATACACTCTTAAAAATAAAGGTGCTTCAAAAGGTTCTTCAAGCAATGCCATAGAAGAACCATTTTTGGTTCCACAAAGAGCCATTCAGTCAAAGGTTCTTTAAAGAACCATCTCTTTCTTACCTTTTTATAATCTGAAAAACCTTCTTTCGCCACAAAGAAACTTTTGTGAAACAGAAAGGTTCTTTATGGAACCATTTAGACAAAAAGGTTCAACAAGTATGTGAGAGTATTTATTTTACAGTACACCAAAAAATAAAAAATAATTGTATTCCTGTTTGGTAAGAATGTTTATCAGCTTCACAATACACTCTTAAAAATAAAGGTGCTTCAAAAGGTTCTTCAAGCAATGCCATAGAAGAACCATTTTTGGTTCCACAAAGAGCCATTCAGTCAAAGGTTCTTTAAAGAACCATCTCTTTCTTACCTTTTTATAATCTGAAAAACCTTCTTTCGCCACAAAGAAACTTTTGTGAAACAGAAAGGTTCTTTATGGAACCATTTAGACAAAAAGTTCTTCTATGGCATCGTGAAGCACCTTTATTTTTAAGAGTATACCTCTCATGCTTATGGCATGATGGAGTTACGCCTAAAGGACATTTACCCAAAAATTTGAATTCTGTCATCATTTACTCACCCTAATGTCACTGCAAACCCATAAAACTTTCAGTCATCTTCAGAATGCATTTGAAAATATTTTTAATATTCTGTCTTCATTTTTGTTCCTTCCAATTGACAGTCCATGCAACCAAAAACCTTCATGTATAAGTAAAGTACAAAAAGACATTGTAAAATAGCATAAAAGTAGCTCACTTGTTGTTCTTCACTTTACCATATTCAATATGATATGAGAATTTATTAATGTTTACATATAAATAAAAGCCTAAATTAACTCTGGTTATCATATAAAGCGTTTGTGTCTCTTTAAAAGATTTGGATTATCAGTTAATTTGGATTGCTTTTGATGTATTTTTTTAATTATTGATTTGTGAATGTTTTGGTTGTGTGGACCTACCCTCACATTGTTTCAAACCTGTTAGAATTTGTTTCTTCTGCGGAACACAAAAGCAGATATTTTAAAGAATATTGGTAAAATAAATCACTGTAGATGAATTGTACCAGAAAAGATATATGAATCACAGTTGCTCCACTAAGACAAACACAGTAACAGTTATTGGTATGCAGTTATGCATACAGGGTGTGCACAATAATCTGCATGTCAATAGATTATCAAGCACTAATAAATACCAGTCTATACCGAGATATTTCATGATGTATCAGGTTTAACAAAGACTCTGTGACGTAACAAACTCTATTTTTATGACATGCACTGTGGTAAGGTCAAGCTGTAAGGTCTTATATAGACAGGTGTGTGGCTTTCCTAATCAAGTCCAATCAGTATAATCAAACACAGCTGGACTCAAATGAAGGTGTAGAACCATCTCAAGGATGATCAGAAGAAATGGACAGCACCTGAGTTAAATATATGAGCGTCACAGCAAAGGGTCTGAATACTTAGGACCATGTGATATTTCAGTTTTTCTTTTTTAATAAATCTGCAAAAATGTCAACAATTCTGTGTTTTTCTGTCAATATGGGGTGCTGTGTGTACATTAATGAGGGGAAAAAAATAACTTAAATGATTTTAGCAAATGGCTGCAATATAACAAAGAGTGAAAAATTTAAGGGGGTCTGAATACTTTCCGTACCCACTGTATAGTGAACTTACACCTACGAGAAGTTGGCCTCTCAATAGCAAAAAGATGCCTTTGGGCAGACTGAAACTCCAAAACTTTGGCACAGACATACCTGACCTGAATGGGAAATAAATCACAGGCAGCTGAAGCATGAAGCATGAAGCATGACGTAGGCCTATAAATCCACTCACAAAAACAACACTGCTGCTTTCAGTCTTTCTCCTTTCATTCTCTTCTGCCAGTATCCTAAACTGTAGAAGCATCAACAATAGCACATGATTTTATCTAAAATCATAGGATTATTATACTTCACATCCAGGTCATAATAAACCAGGGCTTATGGCAAAAAGCAACTGAGAGATATTTAAAACAGTGAATAATTATTATGTTTCTTATGTTATGTAACATATTATGTATATCATATCCTCCTTGCATCCTGCTTTTGCAATCAGCACAAGTACCAAATCATTCACTAGTGTCTTCCACACCAGTAATACAAGTCCGGAAACACTGGCTCAAAACATGGGAGGAAACTATTAACTTGGATCTTATTTTAGCATCAGTGTTATTGTTATTATTTGACAACACAGAGACAAAAAACTACACATAAATATTGTTTCTTCCTGAGAAGGGGTGTGTGTTACATGAGCAGGAATGAGACCACTGAGTATCTTCCTGCAAGAAAATTGGTCAAGGTTCCCCTTCAGAGTTCATTCAAATACATTTATGAAAGAGCCTTCCTGCTGTACATCGACACTAAAACCACACCTTTTTTAACAGACAAAAATGAATGAATTGAAACCCTGAGAACCCTGTTTTTATGGTGCATTTTAAGGATTATAATTTTTTTTGTGCTATGAAATGACTGAAGCTCTGAAATCTTATTCACATTATGGAAAAGAAAAAAAACCCATTGGTTCTTGCATGTCTAGCAACTGAACATGTTCCCTATCGAAAGGTAACTCCTGTTGCGTCGTCATTGATGACTGCTTGGGGAAACTCCTGTTTTCTCTGTTACTGAAGCCTGATTTGTTAATGTTTGTGTAGTTGCACAAACCAATGGTGCTCGAGCCCGCCAGAGGGGGCAGAGCCGACTGTTATATAAGTCGGCCCGGAGCACCATTTCATCAGAACCTTTTCCTTCAGCGACGAGACCATCTCTTCACTGACTCTGTGACGAGGCAAGAAGCCAAAGCAAGAAGCTCAGCCTGCTCTTCTGCCGTCGAACCAAGCCACTGCAGTGGAAGGAGTTCCCCTGTGGCCATCTGGCTGGATAAAAAGAGCAAATTTTCGTAGCAATTTCTCATATCTCATTGTTTCAAATGTCGCTTCGCGAGTGTAGCTCGTGCAAAGGCACACTGCACGAAGCTGACGGTCACAACGAGTGTGTCGCCTGTCTGGGGGTCGCCCACACAGAAGGCTGCACTCACTGAGGCTTCATGTTCACACTGCGAGAACATGAATCTCACCCGTCTTCGCTCGTGGAAAGCCTTCTTCCACAAAGGTGGTTCTCCCCGCTCTGTTCTCCCGACTCCTTTCTCTCCAAAGAGGAAGAAGCAGCGGAACAGTGGGACCATCTTCTCGGGCTCGAGTGATATGGTGTCTTCCCAGTGCCTGCGCGCTTCACTCTCCCTGTAGCGCCTCATGCCGCCAGTGTGCTTTGCATGCGAGGATCAGCGCCCCTCATCAGATGTGAGCGGCTTGGTCTCCTTCGGCGCTTCTGAGGAAGAGGTGGTTGTCGACGACTGTATTCAGATGTGTTGTGCAGACTTAGACAGCACATCACATGCCCCACCAGAGACAGCAATATACTGGACCATTGCTATACTGTTTTTATGATACCACTCTGTCCCCCGAGCAGCTCTGGGACTCTCTGATCATTGTTTGGTTCATCTTCTACCAGCCTACAGGCAGAAACTCAAATCTGCTAAACCTGTAGTAAGAACTGTAAAGAGATGGACTGTTGAAGCAGAGCGGGATTTACAAGCCTGCTTCGAACTTACTGATTAGAGTGTTTTTGAGGCTGCAGCTACTGATCTGGATGAGCTCACTGACACTGTGACGTCCTACATCAATTTCTGTGAGGACATGTCTGTTCCCACCAGGACTTATTTAATATTTAACAATGACAAACCTTGGTTCAGTGCAAAACTCTAACAGCTTTGTCAGGCCAGAGTGGACGCCTACAGGAGTGGGGACAAAGCCTTGTACAAACAGGCCAAATACACACTGAATAAGGAGATAAGAGTAGCAAAGTTAAACTACTCTGAAAAGCGTTCTACTCTGAAACAGCTTTCAAGTAATGACTCTACATCAGTGTGCAATGGCCTGAAAGCCATCACCAGCAACAAGACCCCATCCCCCAGCACTGAGGCCAATCAACAACTTGCTGAAGACCTGAACGAGTTCTACTGCAGGTTTGAAAAGCAAAAGCCTGGTCTGATACCCCACACCCGCTCCGACCGTCTCACAACACAGCCATCAACACCCTCCCCCTCCCTCCCCCCTACTATTTCTCATCCTGCACTCAAGATCTGTGAAGACGATGTATGCAAAGTCTTCAGAAAGCAGAAGATAAGGAAAGCCAAAGGCCCAGAGGGTGTCTCTCCAGCCTGCCTCAAAGCCTGTGCTGTCCAGCTATCATCCATCTTGACATTGAACTTCAACAGATTCCTGGAGCTGTGTGTAGTCCTCTCCTGCTTCAAATGTTCCACCATCATCCCTGTACCCAAGAAACCAAAAATCACAGGACTTAATGACTACAGACCTGTTGCTTTAACATCTGTGGTAATGAAGGTATTTGAGAGACTGGTGTTGGCCAACTTGAAGGACATTACTGGACCCTTGCTGGACCCCAGCACTGAGGCCAATCAACAACTTGCTGAAGACCTGAACGAGTTCTACTGCAGGTTTGAAAAGCAAAAGCCTGGTCTGATACCCCACACCCGCTCCGACCGTCTCACAACACAGCCATCAACACCCTCCCCCTCCCTCCCCCCTACTATTTCTCATCCTGCACTCAAGATCTGTGAAGACGATGTATGCAAAGTCTTCAGAAAGCAGAAGATAAGGAAAGCCAAAGGCCCAGACGGTGTCTCTCCAGCCTGCCTCAAAGCCTGTGCTGTCCAGCTATCATCCATCTTCACATTGATCTTCAACAGATTCCTGGAGCTGTGTGTAGTCTTCTCCTGCTTCAAATGTTCCACCATCATCCCTGTACCCAAGAAACCAAAAATCACAGGACTTAATGACTACAGATCTGTTGCTTTAACATCTGTGGTCATGAAGTCATTTGAGAGACTGGTGTTTGCCTACTTGAAGGTCATTACTGGACCCTTGCTGGACCCCCTGCAGTTTGCTTACCGAGCGAACAGGTCTGTCGATGATGCAGTCAATATTGGACTGCACTACATCCTCCAACATCTGGACAAACCAGGGACTTATGCAAGGATCTTGTTTGTGTACTTTAGCTCCGCTTTCAACATCATCATTCCAACACTCCTCCAGACCAAACTAAGTCAAGTCAAGTCACCTTTATTTATATAGCGCTTTTAACAATACAGATTGTGCCAAAGCAACTGTACAGCATTAATTAGGAAAATATTGTGTCAATAATGCAAAATGAAAATAGTAAACACTCAATTTTCAGTTAAAGGCAGTTCATCATTGAATGCAGTGATGTCAACATCCAGCTCAGTTCAGTTTAAATAGTGTCTGTGCAATCAAGTCGACGATATCACTGGAAATTAAGTGTCCCCAACTAAGCAAGCCAGAGGCGACAGCGGCAAGGAACCGAAACTCCATCAGTGACAGAATGGAGAAAAAAGCCTTGGGAGAAACCAGGCTCAGTCGGGGGGCCAGTTCTCCTCTGACCAGATGAAACCAGCAGTTCAATTCCAGGCTGCAGCAATGTCACATTGTGCAGAGGACTCAACTGGTTCCTGTGGTCTTGACCCGGTGGGCGTCTAGGAGACAAGGTCCTCACTGGGGATCTGTCTTTGTGGCTCATCTAGTTGTCCTGATCTCAGCTGACATTCAGGGCTGTAGAAGTCCTCTCTAGGTGCTGATCCACCATCTGGGCTGGATACGGACTGGATCCAGGTGACTGCAGTGACCATCTCATCTGGGTACAGACTGGATCTGGTGGCTACGGTGATGAGAAAGAAACAGACTAATATTATTATAATGGTAGGTTATTCCAGAGTTTCGGCGCTAAAAATGTGAAGGATCTGCCGCCCGCAGTTGATTTTGATACTCTAGGTATTATCAAATTGCCAGAGTTTTGAGAACGCAGTGAACATTTTGATGCTTTATTTTTCGTTAATTTAGCCACTGTATTGAATAAATACCTGGGGTTATATTTGTTTTCTTCTAAAAGAGACGAAAAGTAATCAGATCTAGCCGTTTTTAATGCTTTTCTGTGAAATAGCCCAGCTCTCTGTTCCTAGCTCTATCTGTCAGTGGATCACCAGCTTCCTGACAGACAGGCAGCAGCTAGTGAGGCTGGGAAAACTCACATCCAACACCTGCACCATCAGCACTGGAGCTCCTCAGGGTTGCGTTCTCTCCCCACTGCTCTTCTCCCTCTACACAAATGACTGCACCTCTAAAGACCCCTCTGCCAAGCTCCTGAAGTTTGCAGATGACACCACAGTCATCGGTCTCATCCAGGACGGTGACGAGTCTGCTTACATACAAGAGGTTGAACAGCTGGCTGTCTGGTTCAGTCACAACAACCTGGAGCTGAACATCCTTCTCACCATCATGGACAGCATTGTGGCTGCAGTGGAGTCTAGTGTTGCTTTCGTCAACGAAAATTATGACTAAATATAGTCGTCAACGAACCTTTATCACGCGACGAAAACGAGACGAGACGAGACGAAAATGCTGGTCATGTGACGATGACGATAATTAAATGTACAATGCAATATCGTTGACGAATAAAAACGAGACGAAATGTGGCTTACAAAATAAAAACTATGCTAAAATGTCTCTTCATTTTCGTTGACCAAAACGAGACGAAACGAAATGTTATAACGTTATTTCGTCTCGTTATTATTATTATTTTGCAGTATTTCTGTTTCCTGTGTCTCGCTTCAGGGGCTGCATCAGGTCGCACTGCACAGACGCAGGCGACGTCACTTCCTCAAGCCCCACTCGCGCATTATTTAGACCAGTGTTGTCGAGAGCAGGGGTGCCGTGTAAAAAAATCATTTTTTTATATTTTTAAATTGCTAAAATGTTCAAAAAAACAGCTATTATATAATATCCATTTCTAATGCTGCCAATAATTAGAGATGCACAGAAATTCCGGCTGCCGAAAATGAGTTCACCGCTCAGGATTCACTTGTGTGTGTGTTATGAACGTGACTAAAACTAATAAAAACTAAAATGACAGTTTCACACAAAGACTAACTAAAACTAAAATTAAAACAGGACGCCAAAAACAACACTAGTGGAACCACCATCTCTCAGGACCTGAAGTGGGATATTCACATTTACTCCATTGTGAAGAAGGCCCAGCAAAGGTTGTACTTCCTTCGTCAACTGAAAACGTTCAACCTGCCACGGGTGCAGATGACACAGTTTTACTCAGCTGTTACTGAGTCGGATCTGTGCTCTTCTATAACTGTCTGGTTTGGGTCAGCCAGCAAATCAGATTTAAGAAGACTGCAACGGACTGTTAGGACAGCAGAAAAGATCATTGGTATGCACCTGCCCAGCCTTCAGGACTTGTACAACTCCAGAGTGAAGAAACGGGCAGGAAACATCATCCAAGACCCCTCTCACCCCGGACACTACCTGTTTGCACTTCTCCCTTCAGGCAGACGCTACAGATCTCTGTGCCCTATAGAACATATAGGCATAAAAACAGTTTTTCCCCCTTGCCATCTCCAGCTTAAACAGCTAACACATGAATCATTACCTGTGTTCTGTAATTCATTTCTGTAATTCATTCTACATCTTTAAATATTGCCTTTATCTCAAGTATTATGTAAATACAAACGCATATCTCTTTATTTATACAACTGTATATAGAGTAAATAATGCACAAATCTGTACATAAATCTACTGTTCCAGATTCATACACATTACTATTTTTTTTTGTTAAGTCTTACTATTTAAATGTTTTTTTTATTCTGTTCTCATGTCAGATGTGTATGTATGTATGTATGTATCTATGTATGTACCAAGAGAACCTTAAAAAAAACAAATTCCTCATGTGTTTGAGCACGCCTGGCGAATAAAGCTAATTCTGATTCTGATTCAGACTGATGCAGGACAACAAATATCATGTTCTTCGAGCTGAAGTGCAAACACTGCTTGCAAAGGGTGCCGTGGAAACGGTCCCCTTAGCGAACAGCGAGTCAGGCTTCTACAGCTGATACTTCCTCGTTCCCATAAAAGATGACGGGCTAAGACCAATTCTCGATCTCAGACGTCTAAATCGGGCCTTCGTGCGACAGCTGTTCAGAATGTTGACTTTGAAGCAGATCCTCGCACAAATTCGCCCCGAGGACTGGTTTCTGTCTGTGGATCTGAAAGATGCTTACTTTCACATCCAAATAGTGCCCCGTCACAGACCGTTCTTGAGATTCGCCTTCGAGGGAGTGGCTTATCAGTATACGGTCCTACCGTTTGGTCTGTCTCTGGGCCCCCGCACTTTCACGAAGTGTGTAGATATGGCTCTTTCCCCTGTAAGACAGATGGGAATCTGCATATTGAACTACCTCGACGTTTGGCTAGTACTAGCCAACTCAGAACAGCAACTTATCACTAACAGGTCGTTGTTGCTCAACCACCTAGAGCGTCTTGGGCTGAAAATCAATCCAGCCAAGAGTTTTCTGATTCCTAGACAGCGAGTGTCCTTTCTGGGATCAGTCATAGACTCTGTAAGGATGCGAGCTTGGATTATGCCGGAATGCTCCCTGACTATCCAGCGAGCAGCGGCGTCTTTCAGGCTGATGACTGCACGTTCCCTGAGGGCATTTCAGAGGATGCTCTACCTCATGGTGGCTGCCTCCTCGGTTATTCCCCTGGTCCTGCTTCACATGTGACCCATTCAGCTTTGGCTGAAATGCTGCGTTCCGTCACACGCCTGGCACCTGGGCCGCTTTTATGTCAAGGTAACCCATCGCTGCGTCAAAGCTGTGGCTTCTTGGAAAAATTCTTGCCTGTATCAGTCAGGCGTACAGTTGGGAATGACCTCCAGAAGGAAGGTGGTAACGACGGATGCCTCCGGCTCAGGCTGGGGTGCTCTGTACGAGGGTAACCCGGCGTACGGCTCCTGGTCGACCCACAAGCGATGCCTACATATCAACTGCCTCGAAATAATGGCATTTTGTCTAGCCCTGAAAACCTTCCTGCCTGCCTTAAAGGGACACCACTTCCTGGTCCGGTCGGACAACATGACAATGGTGGCCAATATCAACCACCAAGGCGGCCTCAGGACATGTCCAATTCACAGGATGACTCGATGTCTCCTACTTTGGGCACAGAGAGAACTCCTCTCACTACAAGCGGTTCATGTACTGGGCAGACTGAACCAGGGAGCAGATATGTTGTCAAGGGACAATGTAGCTCCAGGGGAATGGAGGCTATATCCCCAGACGGTTCAGGTGATCTGGTCAGTTTTCGGTAGGGCAGAGGTCGACCTCTTCGCCTCCGAAGACAACTATCACTGCCCAATCTATTTTTCGAGACAGCGGGATGCTCTGGCCCACGATTGGGTCATGACACTCAAAACCGCTCTGCTTTTGGCCCTGGCGTCAGTTAAGCAAGTAGGGGACTTGTAAGCCCTGTCTGTCAGTGCTTCCTGTCTTGAGTTCGGACCCAATGACTGTAAATTCGTTCTCAAGCCACATAGTGGCTATGTACCAAAGGTGCTCTCAACTCCGTTTAGAGCCCAGGTCATTTCCCTTTTAGCCCTCCCTGAAACGGATGGCAAGCAAGGTCCCAACTTGCTATGCCCTATCCGGGCACTGCGAGTTCACATTACATGTTCGAAGTCATTCAGTCAGTCAGAGCAGCTTTTTGTGTGCTTTGGAGGCCGCTCTAAAGGGCTGCCTGTCACAAAGCAAAGGCTATTTCATTGGATAGTAGACGCTATAGCTCTGGCTTATGCCTCAGCTGGCTTGCAATGCCCTTTGGGTGTGAGGGACCATTCCACCAGAGGAATAGCCTCCTCTTGGGCCTGGTCCGCCGTCTACCTTTATTAGATTCTACAATTTGGACGTCCCTGCCCTACAGGTGCGGGTCTTATCCGCTTAATGCTTACTTCCCCTAGGAATGTTCCCGGGTCTCTTTGTGGCTCAGGCTTATGGAGTCCTCGCTGAGTGTTCCTGGGCTGAGCTCGCGGAGCTGGCTAAGTTCTGCATCTTATAGCACGACGCTACTGGATACGTTCCCCAAGCAGTTGTCAGTGATGACGCAACGGTTGTTACCTTTCGATAGGGAACGCTCCGGTTACTCACGTAACCTCGGTTCCCTGAGATAAGGGAACGAGCATTGCATAACTGGCCGTGCTATAGTTACATGTGAATTAATGGCTGTCGCTTCAGTCATTGATTCCAATGAAATGGCGCTCTGGGCCGACTTATATAGCAGTCGTTGGTTTGTGCAACTACACAAATGTTAACAAATCAGGCTTCAGTAACAGAGAAAACAGGAGTTTCCCCAAGCAGTCGTCAATGACGATGCAACGCTCGTTCCCTTATCTCAGGAAACTCGAGGATAACATTTTATGAGGATAAAAATAAAATAAGCTTGTTTTAAGGAATTCTAATCATAGCTGTTTCCGGTAAGCAGTCTATGCTGCTGACACAATGACAAAAGAATACCAACTTGGACAAGAAGACTTAAAAGGCCAACTATTCACATCTGCTTTCTCATACAGAACATATGCCATAGATATCTATATGTAGATAACGCATTTGAATGTTCCAAACAACATTTGAGAAGCTGTTTGACACAAACTGCCACACAATCACAGTTATAAAAATCAATAATATTTTTAAGAGCTTTAAATAATATTCTTTATTTACCATATGCAGAATTATCTAACATTAATCTAAATCCTGTGAAAATCAGCTGCTATTGCAGATATAGATATTCATACATGTGAATAAGTATGGTTGCAGGTGCACAGTGAACTTGCCCTCTTTGACCTTTCTAGAATGGAAGATGGCAGCTCAGAAGCAACCACTAAACTATCTATGTATATCTAGATATCTATGATCTATGCAGCTGAAGTTCAACTTACTGTATCCTGTAAAGAGCTTTCACATGACAAAAATGTATGAATAATAACTGTCAAGAAAACTCAGAAAAGAAAATTATTTTTACCATTAACCATTGCCTGACTCTGAGCAGTAAATAGTGTTTTGTTCCTGAATGATCTAGCGTTTTGAAAGAAATGGTTGAATGGATTATTCAATAACTTATGATGCATAAAGTCAATCACTTGCTGCCACTTTTAAGGTAATGAGAACTGAAGGGACAATGTGTTTAATCTAATTAATCCTAAAATTGGCTTAAATTTCTTCAAGCTAAATCTTATATCTTATTGTCTTTTGATTTTGAACATGTTCTTGCCAGGTTTTGTAAGATGTATCAATTTACTATTACTACTGTTAATAAGAATAGACATGCTGACAACTACATGAGGGTGAGGGTGAAGACAGGCATCCAGAGCCAACTCTATTACAATTCGTTTCAGAATCATCCTATTTCTATCCCTTATTGACAACGGGACTATTTATCATAGAAGAACTTGATCATAACTGACATAATCTGATTTTAGGTGCTCCTAACACATTTAAGATTTTCCTCAATGGCTGTTTTTTTAATAGGCACAGTCATCTTGTGACATTTTTTATGATCTTTGATAACATCTTGAACAGGCTAACAGTTCATAAATACCCTCAGCAAAACTGCCCTTTTCAAGAAACATTGTTTTAGCAGACAGAGATGTCATTGTTCAGTTATTAACCTGACATTTGATCATGAGAATGCCTCTACAATCTGTAGGACTATAGTTTCCACTGTAGTGGAAAACCAAAAGCAAGCATTTAAAGTCTATGTAATATATCTAATGACAGTCTCATTAAAAATCACCTCCATAAAAGGTGTTAAAAATGTTGGTAACTAGGGCGTTCTGATGACACTAGTCAAAGATATAATTGTTAGTAAATATGGAACCACATACACACTGACTTGTGAGTAGTAATTTATTTTAAAAAGTGGTTTTATTTAATATATTTTTGACATGTTACAGTGCTCAAATATAAAGCCACTGAATGCACTTTATGAATACAATTTACATGGAAAGTACCGCTTTAAGTTCTCTTGGATGCCAGAATGACAAAATAAAAAAGACATTTTGCATACAGTGAACAGTACATTTCAGTAGTACTGGCCATTAGTCTGTTCCCACAACACTCTGTCCAACATATTGAGACAACAAAATGAAATCTAGTATTATTGCAAATAGAATGTATTTACAAAGTTTAATAAACACAAACGGACATTATTTAAAAACGGTCTGCTCTGAGAGAGAGTAAAATCCCTCAATTTTTTGTATTATATACATTGTACTCCTCTACTCCATAATTTTGCTAACACATATACAATCTTTAAGTGTTTAAAAAAAAACAGAAAGACAGAGAAAATAACTGTTTTGACAGTTATTCTGATCGTTTTAGAGAACAGATACACACATTTTAGAAAGAAAGAGATGGAGAGAAAGAAAGAAAGAAAGAAAGAAAATTCAGTTTAATTTACAAACTGTGCCAGGTTTAGATCAAACTCAACAAATGGTTTATAAGGACCTCTGCTGGCAAACACACCAAACTACAATAAGAGGTATTCAAAGCAGACAGGTTTCAAATACTTTTAAAGTCACAACACAGCAAAAAATAATCCTGCAGATAAAATATACAAACATATACAAAAATAATCACGGAATACATTAGATTTTAAGGACTAAAATCTGAGGCACCACTGTCTCAATTCTCTGGCCAGACAGAAATGAGTTTAAATAAACAATTAAAAATGAAAGACTGTAAAGGAATATATATTTCCTGAGAATTTCCATTATAGCTACATAAAATAATTATGTCATATATACAAACATATTATTACAGTGTCCACACAAAAAAAACAGAAAGACAGAGAAAATAACTGTTTTGACAGTTATTCTGATCGTTTTAGAGAACAGATACACACATTTTAGAAAGAAAGAGACGGAGAGAAAGAAAGAAAGAAAATTCAGTTTAATTTACAAACTGTGCCAGGTTTAGATCAAACTCAACAAATGGTTTATAAGGACCTCTGCTGGCAAACACACCAAACTACAATAAGAGGTATTCAAAGCAGACAGGTTTCAAATACTTTTAAAGTCACAACACAGCAAAAAATAATCCTGCAGATAAAATATACAAACATATACAAAAATAATCACGGAATACATTAGATTTTAAGGACTAAAATCTGAGGCACCACTGTCTCAATTCTCTGGCCAGACAGAAATGAGTTTAAATAAACAATTAAAAATGAAAGACTGTAAAGGAATATATATTTCCTGAGAATTTCCATTATAGCTACATAAAATAATTATGTCATATATACAAACATATTATTACAGTGTCCACAGTGCATATTTAAATGGTGGTTAATATGTGCATTAACAAGAGTATTCATCCACGCTGGTTTTATAAGAACCAGGACAGGCCCAGTTCCAATTCAATCCAGTAATAACATCCCTTTCAAAGTACCAAACCATTATAGATGACTCATGTTTTGATTCATAACCTGATTCAGATGTCCATAAATGATTATGATGATTAGTCATAAGTCCATAAAATTGGTCTCAGCTTGTCCACTGATTTATATTCAGTAGGATGTACCTCAGGCTTAACAAGCAGTTATCCTTATCTCAGAAATATGAAGCGAACAACCCTCGCTCTACATACATATGATGCTCACAAACGTAATAAAAGAGCACTTTTGCCTGAAAGTGTATCTTAGCTTTATTGAGAGTCGATATGCAGAGTTGTAGTTTAAAAGTGGAAGAAGATAACTATGTAAATGGACATATATTAGGCTGGAGTCTTAGGGTTAAACCTAGTCTCTGGGTTCAAGGCTGAGGTCCACTGAAAGTGGCAACAGGCAGACAAAGCAGAGAGCAGAAGGTTGGCTGCAGAGGCTGCGTCTGAGATGAGAACACCCTTCCTTTCGTCCAATCAGTCGAACTATCTGATTTATAACAAACTGATACCTCACATCTGCAAAGAGAAAAAAAAAGGTTTGGGGTTGTTCATGTCACTGTATAAATGTTCAGCTGAGTTTACATCCTAATAGTAATGCACTGAAAAACTTTAGCGGTTGTTGGCCACAAAACTATTTTTATAACAAATATTTTTAATGTCTCTATGACAACTCTATGACAGAATTAACATTTTTTTCTTTGAGACAAACAGCAGTGGTCACTGAGTCACTATCAGTCTCGTTTCCATCACACAGTAAAACATGAAGATGACATTTCATGATTTTGTTCCTCTTTTTTGTTTTGCTGGCTTAATGCAAGGAGTATTCCACATATTAAAACACAAAATTATTTTCTGAAATAACTCTTATGTTCACAAAGTCTGCATTTATTTAATTAAAAATATAGTAGTAAAACAGTAACAATGTGAAATATTCTTAAAATATAAAATAACTATTTATTATTATTTAATAGATTTTTAAAATGTAAATTCAAATAGCAAAGCTGAATTTTCAACAGCCTTCAGTGTCAATGATGCTTCAGAAATCATTCTAATATGATTTGGTGCACAATGAATATTTCTTCTCAAAGTTGAAAACAGTTGAGCTCCATAATATTTTTTTGGAAACAATGATATAAACTTTTCCAGCACTTTTGAATAGACTTTTTAATTCAAGTTCAAAAGAAACAGCATTTGTTTAAAAGAGGTTTTTATACCAATGTGCTTTACAATGTTTTATCTGTCCCTTCTGATCAATCCAATGCATTCTCACTTAATAAATATGCAACACGTATGAAATAATGAATAAAATATAATTAATAATCATTTATTTATTTATACTGCATAGCAGTGGTGAACAGAGTACACAAATGTATTTAAGTTAACGTACACAAACTCAATGACATATTACTAAAAAAAAGTATTAATTATTAAAAGTATTTAATTATAATTTGGCAATTTCATATGTTCTTGTGGCTCATTTGGTAGAGCATGGTGCTATCAATGCCAAGGTCATGGGCTCAATTCACATGGAGCAGGTGTAAAAACCTGTCTGACTTGTCTGTCTACCACTGCTGTGCAGGAAATAAATATACTGCATATCCTTTTTAGCCAAACATCAGTGTAAAAAAGCCAACAAAAACAAACTGTACCTGGCCACACTCTGTAAAACTTTCTTCTCATCTTGGTCCAGACAAACTGCGAAGGTGGTGCTGCAAGTTCCACTAACCTGAACCTTATCCACCTTTACCTGTGTGGTGGTCAGTTGCTGTAACACAAACGACAGCTTTATAAGAAAATTTCATCTGAAAAAAAAACACTAAAATACTGCAACTTGAATCACCAGAACAACTTTTATATCAACAACTTAATCTATGCAATTATAGTAACATTGTTAATGTCTTTTAAATAGGTCTTGCAATAGGACATAAGCATATTTCCATATGATATTCATGACTTTCACTGTTCTTCATTTATTTCAAATATCTGTTAAAGGGGTCATATGATGTTGCTAAAAAGAACATTATTTTGTGTATTTGGTGTAATGCAATGTGTTTATGTGGTTTAAGGTAAAAAAAAACACATTATTTTCCATATAATGTACATTATTGTTTCTCCTCTATGCCCCGCCTTTCTGAAATGCGTCGATTTTTACAAAACTCATCGTTCTGAAAAAGCGAGGTGTGCTCTGATTGGCCAGCTATCCAGTGCGTTGTGATTGACCGAATACCTCAAGCGTGTGACGGAAATGTTACACCCCTTAGCATACTGTGATGTCGTCTCCAAACAGGACGAGACAAAACCAATAAAACCCATTACAAATGAGGCATTTGTTGCATCCAGTGGGGACATAATTACTGATTATAATGACTTATACTGTCTTTTTACGCGTTGCGTATCGCGCTGCGTAAACATAAAACCATGTCTGCATTTGTGATCGGAGAAACAACAAGCGCTACTCTACACTGCCCAAAACTCGCGTTTGAATCATCAGTGGCAAATTATTTAAATATAAAAAAACGTACTTACAGGCTGTGAGTCAGAAGTGCCAGACTGTCCTTGCAAAGTTGGAACTGCCCAACTTTATAGAAACAGGCTTTGTGCCACAGACGCATTGTAGGCTACTGGTTCAGTAAACAGTCCTCGCCCTCCATAAAATGTGCAGCACACATCTGAATATTTGGTTTGAACTGTTCTGGAACAGTGTTGTAAATACAACTTAACCACTGATTTCTAGTTGTGTCCTCTTTTGGAAGGCCAAACAAATAAGTTTCGCTTTCACAACGAAAACACAGCGTCTCCACAACATGGCAGCGGCGGCAACAGCAAGAATTAAAGTTACGCCTTCTTTTTTGCGTGAACATTTGGCCGGCGTTATGCAAATCTTCCCACATCGTGACGTAGACATGTGGGGGCGTGTTAGAACGAGCCGTTTTAGGTAGGCGTGGTTGACTCTTAACTTTTATAAAGAATATCTCTTTGGATTTGAGACTTTAGTCTTTGCAACTTCTTACAGATCTTCTTTATGCACCAAGAGCTTGTAACACTCCAAAGAGAAAGGAAAAATTGAAATCGCATCATATGACCCCTTTAAACAAATTTGTAAACAACAGTATATTTTCTTTTCAAATGGCAACAAAACAAGATGAAGTACAGTCAGTGTGTGGTATAACTGAACCAAAGAGTAACCACTGACACTGTAAAAATGAAAGTACAACAGACACACACGAGCCATATTGTGTAAACCGGTACAGAAACAGGTAAATAAAAACCAAAATGTTTGCTCTTGGTAAAAAATGTTGTTGTTTGCCGACTGCTACACACTGCTGCAAAAACCACATGAGAGTAACTCTAGGTGTTTGCGCTAAGTTAGTTTCGGGGCTGTTTAAACCACATCTCAGTTTTCTCCCATACTTCCTTCCTGCTCACCTGATTGTAGCCTTTCTTTGATTTAGAGTTTTGTCTCTTTAGCACTTCTGTCATAGTCAAATGAAGGCACTCCATTTTCGAATCTAAAGAAAAAGAAAAGATTATAATATTTTGTAAATATCCCTTTGATCGTTTTAGGCCTACACATTGAAATGGCTCTTTTGTGTTGAGAAGGCAGTTATTTTTTTTGAGCCTGTGCAAATATGTTTATGACGTTAAGCCTGTTAGCCCAATGTTGAGTAAGTTGATCATAATTTCAATGCCATTGTGTTATTTATTTTTATGCAATTTATTACATTCAAATGTAAACACTTGACAGCCCTAATCAACATCTCATCATAGTTCTGTCACAGTTATTTTCTACCTAGCTCCTCAAGATTTCTGCAGGCTTTTAGCAGGTTTATAGAGGTGCAGGACTTCTCTGCCCTTGTCTTCTGACATCTGCCACTGATATGTATCTGTATGTAAAGACAAAAAAGAGAGGGGACGAATGAGAATCGCATGCCTGCACCATTAACAAATTCATCCAAACACTGGAATAGTTCGTCTTACTCGATTGTAAGTAACTTCAAGTGATAAAGGAACAGCCTCACGGTCTCCATCAATGCCAAATCTCTTACTTGCAGCACCTGAAAAATATGAACAGATTAGATTTTTTTTTAGAAAAGTAGTGAGTGACTTTAACTACTGCAAAACACAATACAGAACAGGATCTGAAATGTTCCTTGTGTTCCTTCTTCAATTTAAAATAAATAATTTTTTTTATAAACATTTTTTGTTAGTCTGAATTTAAAGCTGCTTCTGTTCATCCAAAATAACTTCTGAGAAGTTAAAACCTGCTAGTACAAAAAAAAACAAAAAACTAAAGACTCTTTCGCACGACTTATTTCATGACTTATGTCAGCAAATCAATTATCACAGTACTTTGTCATGCGCCGCTTTGACCTCCATATAAAAAATGCTGCAGACAGCATCAGGGAAGGGTGATTCTTCAGGGTTTACAGAGAAACGGGCATGCACACAGTAAAAATGTATATAAGAACATATTAAAAAAAGAAAATGATCCTGGTGATTGCTTTGATAGTTTCACAGTGGAAAAAAAAAACTGATCTGACATGCTAGTGTTTGTTCACACTCACCCATGGCCTTGATGGCTCTTGTACCAGCTGTGTGTCCGAGCTCCAGAGAGTGAACAAACACTTCAGTCCGTCTCTCTCCTCCAGCTAGTGTCAACTACAACCAAGAGTAAGATTTAAACTTTTGTGAAACCACTGGATTACATTATGGCAGTATAAGATGCAAGACAAGTTACAAAACGGTGCAGAAAAGATGAATGAAATACTGTAGTGTCATTAGTTAACACCAAGCAACCTCTAAAAATGCATGTAGATTTCATAGAGCACTAAAAATAACTTTTGAATGAAAACACACAGAATCCATAGCACATTGAAGAAAGGTGCCCCGCATATTGCCTGACACACTGTAAGACATAATAGATTTGTAATAGACTTTTAAGGTACAGTTTTAAAGTCTATAACCGAAACTGCTACAGATTGAGGAAATAGCATGTTTTTTTATTCACCTCTGCTTGATAAAGCTGAATGAGGGCAGGGCGGGCGGCATGACGGCAGTAATAGAGCACCAGGTCAGCAAATATCGGTAAACGCTCCTCACCAGCACCCTCAGACAGGTCTGACTCAATCTTGGATGTTTGCTGTTATGGACAGATCATTTGGTGTGAATATAGTTTTCATCAGTAATTTGATAAGGAAATGTTTTTTTTTTGCTGGCCATGGGGATAATCAAAACAATTCAAAACACACTTTCACACACTCAGTCAAGTTCCTCATATGAGTGGTTTTATGGGATGTGGTTTTTTTGTGCGCGTGCATGCAGTGTCAAAAGCTTGCCATATAACAAAAGATTTACTGTTGTTCTGACTGATTATTTAGATATGCATGCACTCTCTGTTCATGTGAATGAGTCTGTGTGGATGTGAAAGAATCACCTGGCACAACACATTAACGGGAAGCTCCAGCAGGCTCCGAGTGTTCCGCTCATACCAGGGATCCAGCATTCCCAGAAGATTGGCTATGTCATTAGTGCTGTCCTCCGTCCCATTCATACTGAGATCCTGCTGACAAATTAATACCAATGTTCCTGTTTCAAAATCTTACATGAGAAAACAAAATCTGTGCTTTGACTTCAAAGTGTGTGCAAGTAATGCAGGACTTTCATTATTATTTGTTTATTTGGGACCTAACGTTAGCTCAGACCAGGAGCAAAAATCCACATGCATATGGCTGCTGAAATCTTAGATCATTTTAATTTAAAGTTTTTTTGTTTGTTTGTTTTAGTTGTTTCCCAGCCTAGTAAAGTTAGTATTTAGCTTGTGACCAGCTGTGAAAAAATGCCCAAAACTCCACTAGAACCACCAAAAGAGACCAATCCATCCAGCTTAGCCAGGCGGGATACAAAGATTAGCCATCAGAGATGTAGGTTGAAATCCAATTAAACAATGCGGCCAGCACACACTAATGGTTTTGGGTGTGATAACCACATTTAAATGTGGGAGTGAATTGTGATTCTAAGTGTGTACGGGATACAGGAACCACATGTGAAACTGTAATGATTGACGTAGTGATAACTACAGAAATGGTTTGCGGCTACAAGCAAGTAACATGAATGGCAGCTGAAGCAGTTTGTTGTTAGCTACGTTTGACCAAAATTAATATTAGGGAATTTAGTACTCGCATTAAATAAAGGGCACGTGAGAGCCACTATCGTGGAGAAAGACACATCTGTGACAAAATTTAAAGGGGTCATATGACGCGATTTCAAGTTTTCCTTTGTCTTTGGACTGTTCCAAGCTGTTTGTGCATATATAAGATCCGTAAAGTTGCAAAGACTAAAGTCTCAAACCTAAATAATATATATTCTTTATAAAAGTTAAGACTTGTCCATGCCTTCCTAAAATGCCTCGTTTAAACACGCCCCCACCAATCTACGTCACTGTGTTGGATGATTTGCATAACACAGGCCAAATGTTTACACAAAGAAAGAAGGCATAACTTTTATTCTCACTTTAGTATTGTTGCCACCACCGCCATGTCATGGAGACGCTGTGTGTTAGGGGTGTAACATTTCCGTCACATGCTTGAGGAATCCCAACAACCAATCACAACACACTGGATAGCTGGCCAATTAGAGCACACCTCGCTTTTCAAAACAATGAGCTTTGTAAAAATTTACGCGTTTCAGAACCACAGGGCAGAGAGGAGCAACAATAATGTAATGTGGAAAATAATGTGTTTTTGAACCTTAAACCGTGGAAACACATTGCATTACACCAAATACACCAAATAATGTTATTTTAAGCATTGTCATATGATCCCTTTAAGAATGGGTCAAGACACATACTTCTCTCCCTGTGAATTGCTTGGAGAAGAGGAACACACATCTCTGATGCATGCTTCATTAAAAATTAGTTGTTCAGTCCAGTTTGGTACAAACTTTTCACATATTTGGTTGTCACTACGTAATTTTTTCGTAAATGAATTTGGTCATTACTGTCATTTCAGTACAATTGAACAGAATGGGAATTGGCCCTTTATAGAAGTGGAGCAGCCTGTTTGGATCAGATTTGTGTAGACCGTGATTCAGTCCTAAAGCTCAGATTTGAAAAATAAATGATGAACAAAACTTAAAGCCCAAAGTATACTCCAGTTTTGATGTGAAAACTAAGCACGTGTACAGCCGAAGGCATAATCTAAATATACCCCATTTTCACACACAAACACAGGAAGGCAACACGTGCATGCTAGTAAGTGTCATCTTTGTCCAAAGTCTGTGCTATTTCTCTGCAACAGTTACGAATTAGAAAAATGTATTTTTAAACTAGAAGTTGTCTAGAAAATGTTTTTTAAATTAGAGTTGCGGATATTGCTTAACCACTTCACACAATTTACACATTTATTGGTGTTGCCACCTGGTGGACTAACTACTCAATGCAAAAAAAAAAAAAAGTGTACAGATGATGTGCAGTTAGAAAAATTTAGCTATGTGTGTATTTTGTTGATGACGACATGTACTGTACATCACACGCACGATACACATACCTTAGAATACACTCAAAAACCGAAGTATACTTTAGGCTCAAGGGACATGATTTCACTCACAGTGCTAGAGACGGCTGGTTTCAGTGGACTCACTGACAGCTGCAGAGAAGAACCAGAGTTCCTCATGGAGAAGTTGGCTGGAGTTGTATCTCTCCTCACAGGCACAAAGAAAAACTTCATCCTGAAAGCTTTGGTCAGGTGTGGACAGTCTCTTTCTCTTTTTCTCAGGCTGCCATAAGCACGGGCGAGTCTCCCTGCCACATGATCTGCCCCGAACACCACCACTCTGAGCATTGTGGCCCCTGGTGGCCCTTCCACATCATCGGTACTCAGAATGGGTCTTCTCCTATAGCAAACATATTGCAGCTGTGAGAGGGGGGGAGCTGGGAACCCTAACTCAGAGCTCCGCAGTTGCACTTGCTGTGGCAGAGAATTGGATCTCTTAGAGCGGACAGCTATCACTAATTCTTTAGCCTCAGGGCTACCCAGGCTTTTAGCTCGACACAGAGAGTGGCTGCGAGGTTTGAAGAGTCGTGAGAGGCGCTTGGAAAATCGTGCGCCAGTTTTGGACTTAGGCACAGATGCTATGCTCAGACAGTCCTCTTCTGCATCCTCACAGAAGTCACTGTCAGTGCCTGAAGCTTGAGATGAGGATGAGAGTGTGGAGAGTGGAGAGCATTCAGAGGAAGCGACTGAGAGAGTGGAGAACATGGAGTCTTTGGAGGCCGTGGAAAGGGAGGAGACAGTAGAGAAGGTTGAGGCCCTATAGTCAGTGCAACCGTTTGATACAAAACCTTCCTCTAAGTCCTCATATTCATCATCTTCCACATCCACATTGTCAACATCCTCCTCCTCCATGCACTCAGATGTTTGAGATAAGGTAAATTCAGACTCCATGTCTAGAAGGTCATTTAGAACATCTAGCAAAAAACAAGATGGAAAATCGTGACTCAGAGGGTTATTATTAACTGGGGTATTAACTTTCAACTCATGAAACCCCCTAATGACATTTTAAACTAAATCAAAGTGACTGGAAATCAATCTTTGAATGTTTATAATTCCAAAACAGCCAAACAAATGTTTGAATAAGCCCATGGCAGAAAAAAATGGGACTGGCTTGGATTCAGCGTCCTACCAAAATTATCCTTGTCCCAATGGAAGGTGTAGCACTTGGCTGCTGGAAGGCCAAGCGTCTGAAGAACCCCTAGTGACACAAACACAACAAAGTCTTTCTCATTAATCACTAGCCCACTCCAAACCCAACACACCACTGTTTCCCAAGCGGAAAAATCATGCCATCAGCTTTATTGCTTCATGTTGGCCATCCATCTTGGTTAAGTTTCTAGGAGTTTGTGCCAGGTAATATGTACTACTGCTGCCCAGACAAATAGTGTCGTATGTCACCAAGCAACAACCATGAAACCCTATAGGATGTAGACCACCAATTCAGATGGCCAAAAGTATGTGGACACCCAAATATTTCAAAGTCACTGGCTTCAATAGGGAGTTTGCTGCTATAATAGCTTTCACTCTTCTGGGAAACGTGGCTTGGGGATTTGATCCCATTCAATCAACAGAATATAAGTGAGGTCAGGTGATGGGTGATGGAGCCTGGTTTATACCTGAGGTTCCAATTCATCTCAAAGGTGGTCAATGGACTTGGGCATTGTGCAGGCCAGGCAAATTCTTCCCCATCAGACTCAGTAAATTGTTTCACTATGGACCTTGCTTTGTGAACAGGCCCAATTCTACTAAAATGTTTGTTGAAATTTCGGCTGCATTAGTCACATGCTTTAAATAATAGTTGTCCACATACTTCAGCAATATAGTCTATAATACTGCACATTCCATGTGCCTATGTAGTAACTTAT
This sequence comes from Sinocyclocheilus grahami, assembly GCF_001515645.1. Classification (NCBI taxonomy): domain Eukaryota; kingdom Metazoa; phylum Chordata; class Actinopteri; order Cypriniformes; family Cyprinidae; genus Sinocyclocheilus; species Sinocyclocheilus grahami. The sequence goes on along the minus strand of NW_015505712.1, from coordinate 309,229 downwards.
TCTTTTTCATATTATTGATTGCTTGTGAACAGTAACTGATGGAATAGTAGTAATTAATTTTACTATAACAATGACATTGATTGACAATAACCTTAATAATGCAGTTTAGAATAGTGGTTCACAACCTTTTTGTCTCCAAGATGCCCTGTTTGTCCAAGACAACATTTGAAGGCCCTATCTAATCTGATATGTACCTCTGGTACTCCCGTTGTAACAAAAATAAAGTCAAAAATGTAATGTCAGTTTAATCTTGTACAGCCATTTTTTTAAGCATTTGATTTTAGATTATGATAATTGGAGCCACAAAGAATTTTGCTAATGCCCCTTAGTGGGCCCTCCTATCCCTTGGTTGAGAACCACTGATTTAGAAAGTGAAATGGAATTTTTTTTAAATATAAATTTTTCATAATACAAATTTTTTTTAAAATTGGTATTAGGTTGGACACATGTCTGGTAACAATTCAAAGCATATTTCGCTGCCTTTTTAGGGTTTGTGAGGTGGGCTATAAGTAGAAACTGAGACTATACCATTTGAAGTCTTGCCATTGGAGGCTGGTATGGCAAGTTTTTCTCGCAGCGCCTCCAGACCACCCGTCACATGTTCTCGAGCTTTAGCTATATCCGTCATGGCTGCTGCAGACTCTAGAAGGTCACTCACTGAGGACAGGATCTGTGCCAACTCATCATCACTCAGGCACTAAAAAGGAACCAACTTAGTCATGTACTGTAACCTCTTCGGTTGTTGCAAGTCACTCAGAGTCAGAATTCAATGAATGCTTAGCTGTGTTTCAAATGAAGTCACCCTTGATTTTAACTTCCAAGTAATCTAACAAAATTATAATTAATTTTACCATTTGCAAGCAAAACTATTATAAGAAGCTCTCTTCATTACACCCAGTCAATTAATCTATTTCTTCCCCATTAGACACCCACCAAATCACATATGAGTCATTTTGATCACACATTTAGTTATCACCCCCTCCCCCCAATCAGATCACATGCTTCCTGACACCCACAAAGTGATATGCCCACACATTCACACATAATCAGTCACAGTCTGACGCACCTACACTCTGCATCAACTTAAGTTGGAGCACATTAAAACAGGAAACATTATTTTGTGTTACATGGAACAGTGTGGTGTACCTGTAGAGCACCGCTGATGGTCTGTAGTGGGTATTTAGTTCCGAGCACTGCCTGGTAGCTATGTTTAATGAGTGTAATGCTGCTCTCTCTCTGCGAGACCTCTGCTCCACTGAGCTGCTCTGCCAAAGACAGGAACTCAGCAGGCACCTCAGCCGGGTTCATCAACAACACCGTACTGCAACAGAGAAAACATCAGAAAATGTCACTGTAGTGTAGCAGAAACAGATGAAACACATCGATTTTGTCCACAGAAGAAGTTTGCATTTGTTATTTTATAGTATATGCGATTTATTCAATATATTATATATTATGGGGCAGATGTTTATCCAGGACAGATTGTAGGGAGGGCTGTGCTAAATTGAAATGGCCAGCCATGATAAAAAAAATTGTGTGGTAATACCATGGTATTATTTACACCAGGGTTTCAAACTCCAGTCCTGTAGGGCCAGTGTCATGCAGACTTTAGTACCGTCTGTTATTTGCAAGTTATTTTGCAAGATCTCTGATTTACACTACCATTTAAAAAAATGCTCACCAAAAAGACAGTAAAAATGGTAATGTTGTGAGATATTATTAGAATTTAAAAAAACATTTTATATTTTAATATATGTGACCCTGGACCACAAAACCAGTCATAAGTCGCACGGGTAGCAATATTTGTAGCAATATTCAAAAATACATTGTATGGGTCAAAATTATTGATTTTTCTTTTATGCCAAAAATCATTAGGATATTAAGTAGAGATCATGTTCCATGAAGATATTTTGTAAATTTCCTAACGTAAATAACTTAAAGGGTTAGTTCACCCAAAAATGAAAATTGTTATTAATTACTCACCCTCGTGTTGTTCCAAACCCGTAAGACCTTCGTTCATCTTCGGAACACAATTTAAGGGAACTACCAAATTTCAAGGTCCAGAAAAGTACCAAGATGACCAACAAAGTAGTCCGTGTGACATCAGTGGTTCAACTGTAAAGTTACGAAGCTACGAGAATAAAAAAATAATGACTTTATTCCACATTTTCCTCTCTACTGTGTCACTTTGGACGCGCGTTCACGACAGTACCATGACGCGAGCATGTGGCGGCGCCGGCGCTGACCCAGATCCGGCGTGACCTTGAACGTGGTAGTTACCTTGCTGTCTATGGGAGGGTCAGAGAGCCCTCATATTTCATCAAAAATATCTTAAAATTGTGTTCCGAAGATGAACGAAGGTCTTACGGGTTTCGAACAACACGAGGGTGAGTAATTAATGTCATAATTTTCATTTTTGGGTGAACTAACCCTTTAATTTTTTATTAGTAATATGCATTGCTAAGAATTTCATTTGGACAACTTTAAAGGTAATTTTCTCAAAAAAATTTTTTTTAATTTTTGCATCCTCAGATTCCAGATTTTCAAATAGTTGTATCTCAGCCAAATATTGTCCTATCCTAACAAACCATAGATCAATGGAAAGCTTATTTACTCAGCTTGTATAAATTTATCCAGCATGTATAAATCTCAATTTCAAAACATTGACCCTTATGACTGGTTTTGTGGTCCAGGGTCACATATTTTCAAATATATTATTAAATATATTTATACTTATATCATTAAAATTTCATTCTTGTGATGGCAAAGCTGAATTTAGAATTACTCCAGTTTTCAGCGTCACACGGTTTTTCAGAAATCATTCTATTATTGGTGCTCAAGAAACATTTCTTATTATTTCGTATACATTTTTTATATTAATTACTTTTGACTTATTGGGTAAAATTAACAAAAAAATCCTTATAATCAAACATTAAAAATTTTTAATTAAACACTGGGCTAAATATTGTATTATTATTATTTGTCATACAAAATTTCACAAAGAAGTAATCTTATAATAAGACAAATTCTGAATATCCAAGAATTGACACAGGAAGCGAGAGGTGAAGACTGCAACCACAAAGGGCTGAGCAATAACTGACACAACAGGATTTCCTCCTGCTTCTGTGGAAACACACTCACATGATCTTAGAACGCTGACTGGAGGTGGCAAGGCCTTGTTCCTCTCTTACCAGCCTGTAGTACGAAATCCCTGATACAAGCAAATGCACACAAGAACATTATTTCATCAGATTTCAACATTATGTAACAAAAAAATCTTAGTGAATGCACTGACGTTAGAGTGTAAGTTAAGTAATCTTTAAGTTACTACTAGTGCTCTTAAAACTGATAAACAAGTGTTGCACTTATTTTGAAAAACAGCTGAAATGCTTCTTGAAACCACTGAAAAATAGTATGTCACTGCACTTTTCTTTTTAATAGGATGAATTAGTAGATTGGGACTAAAGGCCTTTCCACACTGAGCGCGAAAAAGCGAAACGAATAACGGACGCGATGACGCGCTGGAATGCTTCCACATAGACCACGAACATTCGCACACCGAAAATGTGAATGTTTTTTTTCCAACCAGTCCGACGGATCTTTTCAGTTTCGCAAAGCAAAAACACGGGCTGTCCAATAAGATTTGAGCTAGGATCACGTGACCGGAGCAGCTGCTGTTGCACAAAAGCAGTGTTGCCAGACGTACGATAATTATCGTATTTGTACCATAATTTTGACCTCTGTACGATGTATGATCAATAATACCATAATTTCAGAATTTTGTGACACCAAATGATAGTTGTTGTAATCATAGGGCTTCTATACTCCTTGATCTAGCTGTGTGGGTCCTACTGTACGTGCACCTTCATGATTGTGAGGAGACTTGAACGTGTTACACATGTCTTTCATCTCATCTCACATCTTCTCGACCAATCATCGTGGAGAATGACTCTCTCTCACGAGCACAAGTTAATGTTCCTGCCGCACTTAGGTCAGTTTTTTTTTTTCAAAGCTGAGGTCAATAGTTTAGCAATAAAGTATTGAAAATGAGTGCTGAAAAGGATAAATAGCTGTAATCTGAACGTTTAACTTGTGTACGATAATTTTCTTTCAAATACGATAATTTTGAACTTCTGGTACGATACTTGGACATTTCCAATCTGGCAACACTGCACAAAAGGCAAGAGTGGTTGTGCTGTTTCGAAAACCAGTGTAGACAAACACAGAAGAAGAGCATCCCGGATAAGAGCCAATAAGAGAAGAGTGGATGCTGAGTTTTGTTATCGTTGGTATTTGAGAACAGACTTATTCTCACATGTTCTTTATACAGAATACTATTAATTGCCCACTGAATTATGTGATCTGTAGAGCACCGTTTGGTTTTTTTCCATGTGCGCGAATGTTATGAGTCAGAGCGCGTTCACTCTTTTTCTACACATGAAATATAAAAGCAAATAGACATATGATTATGACGATATCTTTTCTGTATGTGTTTTGTATGCAGTTCATGGTATTTTTATAGCAATAAAGGATGTTCATGACAAATATTAGCAGTGTAGCGTTATTAAACATACAAAGAGTTCATGTGTCTGCTTATTAATCAAAATCAACTATAGATCACAACTGGAAGTTATTACAAGTGATGGTTTAAAGCAAATACATTAATAATTACATACATTTTCACGTGTAGCTTGATGCTAATTGTACTTTTATGTTGATGCTTTTATGTTTAGCTTGATGCTAATTATATTTTAGGATGTAGCCTATTCTTGTAAGCAATATAGATAGTTTGTTTCTGGTGTAGAACCTTGTTTATCTTAATTTAATGCTGTATATTGAGTGGCGGATGATGTTAAATCTATTTCCGAGATACATATCTGATGAAAAATGCATTGTTGGTCGGCGCCACCTAGCGTGCAGGCGTGAATTAGCAGAAGGCGAACAATCGTTTCGCGTTCGGTGTGAAAGCACCGTTCGTCGGCGAATTCTCATCGTGTTCAGTGTGGAAAGGCCTTTAGGTTAACAAACTGGTCTTTAATAAGGTGTTAAGTTGCATGATAGTGACTGATAAAAGTTTATCTTGTGTTTCTTGATGTCAATGTGCTACCTGGAGCTCTAAGCTCTTGATGTAAAGTGGAGAGCAGGTTACGACACACACTACAGTAGGGTTCAGGCCATGCTAGGAAGCCATGAAACACTTCACAAGCTTCTGTCAGTATCTCTCCATCAGATGGACAAAGAGGCATCTACAAAGAGAAAACAGGCAGATGCAATTTCTTTAATATCAGCTTCTAGATAAATGAGAAGGCTAAAACTGAGAGGCTTAAAGCTATTTTTGTGGGGTCAAAAAGTCTACAAGTAAAAATGCTTTTCATTTTTCTAACTTAATACTAAATTATGCTTTGCAAATTTAAATGCATATCTGAAAATGTACATGAATTTCGGAACTTCATAATATAATTACTGTAAAACAAAGCTTAAGTGTAAATATTTCTTCTTCATTTTATGTAAGGTTTCTTTGTTTTACATTTTTCAAAACCCTAAAGCTTTATTTATTTCCAGGCTTCAATAAATAACAAAAATTAAGATGAAAACAATTTAATTTTAATCAGATATTATATATACAAGCAGTGAAATTGATGAAAGATTTAGCCAAATTACTTAAGGTTTTAATAAGGTAATAAGGCTCAGGAACTTCCATTCTTTCAATTAGGCTTTTTCTTTCATTATAATATCAGGATAGTTATCACCATTATATTTTTGCCAGAAATAGAAAAAAAGAAAACATTTATAAAAAAAAAAAGAAAACATTGTGTATTTGAGCTACTTCATGTATGAATTGCTTTTTATAAATGTTTTAATCAATTGTTAGATGGAGACAAAAAATGAGTTGTTGTGTCACTGACTGATATTTGCATGAATTATTTGTGTGAATTAACACTGAGAAGCATTTAATATTTGCTAATAGGTGCACTCAAATGGCAAATCCTGTTTCCCTGTCTTCAACATTAACTCTGAATACTAACAAGAAAAATTACAAAAAACACACAAACAAATTCCAGAAGTAAAATTAGATAAATAATTCTTAGTTTCTGATTATCAAGGCTTTGGTAAATTTGTTCTTGAATAACATGTTATTCACATAACCATGACACTTTACCTGCAGGAGTGTGGACTCAAACATGAGAGCCAAGGGGGCCACAAGCTCATAATGACACTCCTGCTGAACCTAAAACAGCAGAGAAAGATATACAGCATATATCACTTACAGACAAACTTACATTGTGTTTTTGATCACATTAAAAAAAGTTTTTGCTGAACTTAATTTAAATTAAGAACAACACCAATATGTTAGCATGGATTAGATACAATCTTATCTGTCATAGCCTGAGAGACCACAAGGGGGCATAGTGAGCTCAACACAGAGGATATTGATCAGAAACGTGACTGAAAGTATCACTTCTACTCTGCGGGTGTAGTATTCTGTTTAGACAGGGTGCGTATACATGCATACATACCTCTCTGGCTTTTCTGAGAATTTGCTGCAGCAGAATGAGAAAATTTTCTGGGTCCCTCTTAACCAGCTCTTCTAGACTCCAGCGGTTCATACACCAGCCAGCTGCACAAACATGCATAAATATACAAGCATGAAAACTCTAATTGTGAAACTGGGACAAATGTGCGTGTTTATACCTCAAATGAACATGATATCTAGTAAACAAGTCACCCACAGTATGCACGAAACCACTGCACAATCCGAATAACACCAAATGAGTCAAGTACACATAAAGGGCAGGAATTAATCTGAACACACATCAGACATGATAGAGCCGGCTAATTACACGATAATCTGAGTTTTACCCTAAAATCCCTGCTGTGTAGATGTCAAAGGGTTCCCTGAATTCTGAGAAAGAACATACTGTGGTGTACAATTTGAGAGCAGCAGCGTTAACAGATCATATCGGTTACGTGACAGAACCGTGTGTAACCTCAAAACTTGATATTTAAGGCAGCTGTAGTTTTCCTACTAAAGATCTGCAGTAGTCAATGACTGCATTACTCAAAGGACATCTTAACTTCCTGCCCAAATGAAGGTGTCAAATAATACATTTCCTATAGAACACTCTCTGAAAACAACATCTTCTCTCTGAGTCTATCAACAGTGTCCCACTCTTTACACAAACGGCATTATGGTGTTCATCAGGGTGTGATCTTTTGTTTGTCAGTTCATAAACAACCAAAACCAGGTTCATAAAAACAACCAAATCGAATATACAACTAATAAAGATTCTATATAGGACCTTTCCATAGTAAATAAATAAGGCCTAATTCAACTTTATCAATATGATGGCATGTCAAAGCTAAGCATCATGTTGTGTTTGAGCAAATTAAACTTTGAAACGGCTTTTTTATTGAAAAAGTAGTGTATTGCAGTCTACAATTAAATGCAGATGTGGGTGGGCTAATGTAGATATATGCCCAATCAGCTGGCATTTACACCCACCCAGTCACCGAATTATATGGGCCCATGACAAATTAATGGAATCACTTTCACGATAAAGAAAAATATATATATTTTTAAAGCCTAGTCTAAAACATGCCAAATTCGTATGTATATACACTGTTTGTATTTATGTTGGTTTCATACAATTTTGAAAAACTTTCAAGAAAAGTTTAATTTTGACTTTAAATATGTTTTAACCATCAAGTAAAATCACAAAACTTGAGACTTTGACCTTGCAACAGTCATGAGGGTCTGCATGGATCCTTTCTAATAATATTTCCTGTGCGTGTTATTTCTGCATGTTGGTTGCACCTCATGACTCAATTTTAATATCTTAGCCTAATGTATTTTTTTTCCTTCCATTATAGTATCAGGAATATTTGCATAACATTGCTTTTACTCTATGCTCTAATGCTTTCTAATTTTAATAAAAATTTAAAACATCATAGAAGAGGTGTATTCACTGTCACTGTATGCATGTATTGCTTTTACATATTTTTGAAAACATTAATGGATGCAGACCAAAAAAAAAGTGTGTTGTGTCATGTATTATGTGTATTATGCATATTTAATTCTTTGTGTAAATTAAGCCCATTTCAGTGGCAAATCACTTCTAATTTCCAGTCTGCAACATAAGGTCAATTGAAAACCACTGACAAAGGAAAACCACATACAAATTGTACAAAAAAGAAGTAAAAAATTGAAATGGAAAAACAGTAATGCCAAACAAAAGCGACCCATCAGCAGCAGAGGGTCACTGGGATGGCCTTACCACTCCAGGATTGTGTCAGGCATTCTGATGGCCGGAGTCCATCCAGGCATCTCTCCAAAGCGTGCTGGATCCGGTCCTCTGTGCACGAAGTGTGCTGCATCTTGACTGTAACTATAAAACAAAATAAGAACTAAAGTCATATAAAGAAAACTAAGTCCTACCAGTTTTTGAAATAGTGAAAAAAAGGATACAATACACACCGCCTCCTTCATCTGTTCTGTAAATACGATACTAAAAAGCATTACAGAACTGCATGCTTATATTTAAATAGAAGAATTCCAATTATATCGGTCAAGAAAAATGTTATACGTTATTATGCAGGGTTTCGCTCGGCTTCTATGCAATAACACAGTTGGTGTAACCTGAATGAAGTAGCAGCATGTGTCAATAAAATTCCAGATAATGTTATCTACATAGACAAACACACGCTCGTCTCCCTTCAGGGAAGTAAACATACAGCATCCTTTGCATGTCTGTAAATAATATTGAGGTTTAGGAAAATGTTCAACCTGGTGTCAGAGAATTTCAAGAGAACTATCTGGTTTAGGGATTATTAATGGGGATGCCACAGCTGCCAACTGTTTGTTTTTCTTCCTGATAACATTTAAAGTTCCTGACATTTACTGTTAGAAGCATAGAATCTGCCATCTAGCAATAAACAACACCACATACTGTAGTATGTAGCCGGGGAATAAAAAAACAGGAATGATAAGCAACGTTGAACTCAATGATAATTGAACAAGCCTCATAGACAGACAGCATGTATATTGTATCTAGCCTAATATAGCACCTTCATGAGAAATAGCGAAATCATTACATTAAAACAAGGCAAAAATAGAGAATTCCTCTTCAACAGACTAATGCAAAAAAAAAAAAAACGGATTTGGTGGAATATTTCTCCCAGTGAGTCACTGACCAGTGTAAGTTTGAAATGAGCAATAACTTGACTAGTTCAGCTAACGTTAAATGTTTCACGTTTGGCTGACACGAGCAGATTTTAAAGTGCAGCTGTGAAAGAGATCAAATATTAAGCCCTTTTTAGGTGCCGTTCACACAAAACGCATTTTTGGTATTCCAATGCGATGCTTTTCCATTGTATTTCAGTGTAAACATATTTGACACTGGCATCTCGCGTCGCTTTTTGCTCATTCCACGTCCCTGCCTCTCCAGTTTTAACGCAAAAAAAATGATATGTAATGCAGTTTCTGTGTACTGCTGGTTAAATCTGTCTTCAAATTAAGGTCTTAAGGTCATCATATCAGTAAATCAACCTGAATGCAATGTAGCCTAAGTGTGGCTCATATTAGGCTGTGTTTTGTAGTTTAGTATCATTCTCAAAACTTCCCCAATGTCAAAACAAAAATCCCCAAAATCATGAAGCAAACATTCAGAAAGATATTTAATCATTAAATCCAAAGTTAATTTTAATTTGAAGTCATTCAATCCAAAACTCAAACCCCCAGTATTATAGATGATACACTAAAGTAAAGCTGTTTGCTTCACTTAGTTTCTTGTAAACACTTGTTAACGCATACACAAAACTCATCACTCACCAAACATCACGTTGCATTAACACGCTGAGCGCGCGGCCCATTGAGCGTCATGAGTCATAAAGCGGATTTGCATAAACAGAGAAGTGCACCGCATAGTTATCTGTTGCTTGTGAAACTATTTTACTGGGGATTTTAAAGGTCTAAGTACATTTCATTATGAAGCAAAAAACGAAAACGAGTTTATTTCAGATAAATAGTTATGAAATACCATCTCAATTCACTGTGTTTGATTTATTTGGCGGTTAGAAACTGTAGCCTAGATGTTTTGTGAGTTGATGATTTCAATTAAGCTTTTATATACATGAAACTATAATAATACTATACTATAATATTTATATATAATAATTTCAATGTAAGGTTTAATAACTCCATATGCACCTTGAGACACAACTTCTGATAATTAGATATGGTCAGATAATAACATAGTAGGCTATATCTTACATTTCTTACATTAAAAAAAAAGCAGAACAGTGTTGAAAATAGATTAAGCTGATTTCCTATCTGATGTCAGGGGCTTTTTCTGATCTAATAAAACAGACAGGATGTTCTTGTTAGTTTTGTCCATGTCAGAAGTCAGAAAGAGCTTTATTGCCAAGTATGTTTGCACATACAAGGAATTTGTTTTAGTGTCACAAGCTTCCAGTACACAGAGACAACAACAAAACACTACAACTTCTGATAATTAGATATGGTCAGATAATAACATAGTAGGCTATATCTTACATTTCTTACATTAAAAAAAAAAGCAGAACAGTGTTGAAAATAGATTAAGCTGATTTCCTATCTGATGTCAGGGGCTTTTTCTGATCTAATAAAACAGACAGGATGTTCTTGTTAGTTTTGTCCATGTCAGAAGTCAGAAAGAGCTTTATTGCCAAGTATGTTTGCACATACAAGGAATTTGTTTTAGTGTCACAAGCTTCCAGTACACAGAGACAACAACAAAACACAGATGATAAAAGTAAGACGTGAATAAAATACACATATGCATATGAAAAAAAGAATAAATATGTACAGGCGTGCTATAGATAAATAGAATAGAAATAGAATAGAAATAAAGTTGTAGGGATGTACTTGGATGTAGGGTGATAAATAAGTATAAGGTTATTGCACATATTTTTATTGCACAATGGGAGAACATTTAACTGTTCATGAGGTTCATGTAAGCTCCTAAATTCAATCATTATGCAACACCAATCCAAATATTATTATTATTTTATTTTTAATTTCACTGTGGTCACAAAGGGAAATTTGCTGATGTAAACTCAAGAAAAATCACGAGTATATACAAAACCCACATGTAGGTCTGTCAGACAAGTTAAACTTGAGAAAACTCCAGTTATCAGAATGAAAAATAAAACCTAAAGTAGTTCTAATAATGGCCTCACTCTGGTTTACAGTAAGATTGTTAATGCTGGTCACTTTTTTTTCAAGCACAACAACAGGCCTGCAAGCAAGGTAGTGGGAACAGCCTGATATTAGCCTTAATGACCTTCCAGAGCTCTATTGTAGCCTTGCCAGTTTGCCTGGAAGGAACTAATTCATCACTGAACTTATGATTGCTATTTCCATTATAAAGGCAAACAAAAAGCTGGTTTATGTCACAAAATTGGCACAGCATTGTTTCCATTTGACTGCTATTTCATTGACAACGCTAATTTCATAGAAAGTGGCACCTGGTGGCAACAGGTGCCAGGTGCAAATTAAATTACAACCCAGAAGTGAATGCCGTGAATTTTTTTCTTTCTAGATTTATTGTTGTAAATCCTTTACATTTGTGAAGTGAAGTGGCCAAGTATGGTGACCCATACTCGGAATTAGTGCTCTGCATTTACCCATCCAAAGTGCACACACACAGCAGTGAACACACACAAACCGTGAACACACACCCGGAGCAGTGGGCAGCCATTTATGCTGCGGCGCCCGGGGAGCAGTTGGGGGTTCGGTGCCTTGCTCAAGGGCACCTTGTCGTGGTATTGAAGGTGGAAGAGAGCGCTGTACATTCACTCCCCCCACCTACAATCCCTGCCGGTACGAGACTCGAACCCACAACCTTTGGGTTATGAGTCCGACTCTCTAACTATTAGGCCACGACTTCCCCCATTAGGCCATGACTTCCCGTACACAGTGTTTTAGATCATTCTGCAGCCCCTGGGAAAATTTGCTTAGAACCCCTGGTTAAAAACCAATGTTCTACATCAGTGGTCTGTTTGGTGGCATAATATTGGATTAAATTGGCGTAAACAAAGTGACCAGCAGCCGTCAGTCAGTCAGTCAGATGCTTGTAGCCTTTTGTTCATTTTGCAACCTCTGGAAATGTGGAAGTGACCTTGTTGACACGTAAAAGGATGTGTTCACATCCTCTTATATGAGAGGATGATTTCATCTGGGCAACACAAACACAATCCCAGCAAACTTCCTATGTGAAGCAAAGACCCATTTGAGGTGCACAGACTGTGAACAAAATCAGTGAAACGCAACTAGGACCTTTTCAGTACATTATCCTGAGTAAGCAATGCTGCATTAGAAATTTGGATCACATTTGTTTTACTCTAAAAATAAATAATAGCATTACTTTAGTGAACAAAACAATTCCACATACAGTATAAAACATCCAGACAGATGAAACAGGGACTGTACAAACACTGGACACTAAATTCCATATCTAAGATCTCAGCAATAAAATCTAACAGCATGCCTGCTGAGATGCTCCCTTCTTCTCAGCTGATTCACGTTCCCACTGTGACCCAGCATGAAGGTTCATCTCAGCTCTTTCTCCTGATCATATTTCCAACAGCCCTGTACAGGAAGGTTGCTCCCAGGCTTTGCCAAGGAAACAGGTGTTGCTCCATTGTTGTGGTGCGATCGGCCGCTATGATAGACTCCCACACCGTGAGGGAGTCGACACTCATTGTGTGGAGTCTCTGATTGATGAAGACCAATATACCCCATGCGCCTTCTGTGAGCCCAGAGTCTTCTCATCCACATCCCTCCCACCCATAACAATAAGGCCAAACTCCCCCTGCCGTGATCGTTTTAGGAAATAACAGCAGTCGAACAATAGTGACAATATTCAACGGTAAGTGCTTCCTTTTTATATGTTGCCGCCGACACAGTGGCCCAGTTAAGCAAATACAGTAGGATGCAGGGGATCTATCACAGAACAATATTTACCAGAACCAAATCTCCAGTCTAGGCGGAAATGAGGAACTCTATTCTTTCCTTTTAGCCTCTATTGGTACCTGTGGGAACTTTACACTCACCTCAGTTTCAGCTTATGCTGTGTAAAACCGAACTGAAGTGTAGTGTGTTATATAAAACAAGGAAACAAGCAAATCTGTTAAGCATGCATGCAGAGAAAATCATGCATGAACAGGGATTAAGGACTTTGAATGGCTTGTTTATTAGTGGTCTAAATTTGAAACATGCAAACACAATTTTTAAGAATAAAAACTATATTCTATATATAGAATATATTGTTTAGTTTTTGCTGCTTTGCACTATTTGACCCCTTCAGCTTTACATACAATCATTTTTATATATAATTTTTTATTGTACAGAATAACAAATTTAGAAGAAAGTAAATTTCAGTTTTACTCTGAACAGACATTTATTCTGGTGACTGTTGTTTATTAAGTGAAAGTATGGATATCCCCATATTGTGTAATTTACAAGTGTCCACATATAGATGTAATACTGGATATATTTTGAATGTTTTTAATATTTCTGTTCTGAATCCAGTCTGTTTTAACAGAATTTCTGTGTTCTGAGTTCATTTTATTAAGAATAACTGATGTGATGCTGCCAAAAATATGTCAAGCAATTGTTTCTATACTGTATACTCTATACTGCATATAAATAAGTGTGTCATTGGAATCTAAATATGTAGAATAAATAAACCACATTCTATTTTTGGAATGCCAGGTGTGATGAGCTCATAGGTAAAAAAAACCTTGGGGAACTAAATTTGATAGAAAATATATGAGCCCTGCTGTCATGCAGACAGGAAGAGGTTTAACACAAAACAACTTTAGTGTGTCTTCCATGTCAGACACAACCAATGCCTATGGCTGATTACAAAGAAGCCACTTTCACTTCAAATTATGACTCAAAATTAACGCATTCTGAACTTAGAGGAGCTGGCTGACAAAAGCATGTGTGACAGCCATTTAAACTAACACAAGTGTCATGTAAGAGTTTGTATATAATTGTTGTGCCTGAATATGACTTTTGGGAATCTAATACATTTAAATTCATTATTATAACTTTCCTACAGTCTAAGCACAAATATGTTTTGTCCAGTGACATTTAATGGGCTGACCACAGTGTTTAAAAGCAATGATACATACACTGATGACCGTCACCACTGAAACTTTCATCCAGTTTCATTTCCAGTCTCTAGTTGCATAATCTTCCAGCAGATTCAACTGGAATCCAAATTTAGCCAATGATCTGTTATTAAGTGGGGATCCTGTAATTTCACTCAGCTGAAAGTTTGTCACAAGCAATTACAACTTAAAGTTGCATCAATTGTGTGGTGTTGCATGCTTACTTGCTTATTGATGGATTGTTTGTGTATTGCATTGTGTTGCATTGTATTATACTGAGATATTTACAAGTATGCAAAATCTATTTATCTTTCTGCTAAAATTAACCAAACCTACCATCACATGGTTTTAGCTGAACAGTAACATAATTTGATATTCCTCTCTCTTAAGTTGCTTATGGAAAAGCACATGAATGCCAAAAAAATTAACTTCCTTATGTATGTATTAAGAGAGTTTCTGTCAGATGCTGTTTGTGCATGAAAAGAAGTATCTCAGTACGTTAAAGCTGTTCTATCACACTTGCTCCAGTCAACTATACACTGAAGGCCAGTTCTTGCAGAGTCACTATGAACTTGAACTATGAACTATTGTATGCTATGGTGGAAATGATAACAATATATCATTTGAATATTATAGACTGTATTAAAAAGAAAACGAATTTGCAAGTAAAATGTAAAATTCATCTGCATCTATTTGCACTTAGTGGCTTATACTCCATCCTTACTTGGAAATATGTGTCCACTGCATCAAATATTATGAATTCGCAGTGCATTGGCCTCTAACTGGATCCAAAGCATATGGCTCTGCATAGAAGGAGCATCAGCTGTATTTGTAGGATTGACTGTATTTTCCAACCAAACGCTTAGAATCTGCAGACTCTTGATAATGTTTATTTGTATATATACGTATTAAGAAAAATAATTTCATTGTCATGCTATATTAGCACCCATTCACTATCTTAATGGATCTTCTGTGAGAACTAGAGCGCCTGCTATAAGTCTGCTGCTCGAACGTGATAAGATCTCCGAATTAGCCACTGTTTTTACATCTGACTGTTCGCCACAGAGGAAGCCTATGTGAATGGCTTACAGTCTTCTTTTAAAAGACTGCTCTAACACAGTCTAAGTTTCATTACAGCTTACTGTCTAAAATTCTAAATCATTTAAGTAATAGAACCACGTATAATAACAGAACAGAACACCAGTGCTGTCACATAACTGAGCATATTACATGATTGCATTATTGTATTGCATACTGGTAGATAAACATCATTCAACAGATTACTGATTCAGAACAGCTGTCCTGCATGCCTTACTGCACAAAATCAGTGAATAGTAAAGTCTCCACCTGACATCCTAAGCTATGAACATCATCTGTCGTAAAAACTCAATTTAAAAGGTCATGGAGCATTGGGAGTCTTCACGTGTAAATATTTGATGTGGAGGAAGCAAAATGTTTCTGATTCTGGCTAAAGCACATCATGTCCACTGACTTGGCCTTGTAATTCTGAGTTGTATTCCTTTCCTAGGCTATGAGCTGAGAATAAAATGACCATGATATAGGAATGCACCACAGGCAACACTTACCTGGAGTTCTTATCCTCTTCCCATGATTTCTTGGCCTTTTATCAATGTGCGGGCTGAGGCGGAACCAATGTCCTTGCAGTGTAATCCAGTGCTTAAGATGAAAAGAGGTGGAAATGTAACCACATCCTTCAGCATCAGGTTATATCAGCCTACATAGGCACTGAACAACGGCAGCAACAACAGGAGCAGTTATATCAGCACGCCTGCCGTGCTGTAGTGCTACTAAACAGGAACTCAGAGAGAGAAGGTGCAGAAGAACACAAAGAGGAAGACATGGGCTACATGTGTTCATGAGTGGGAGGAGGTTTGACTTACACACGCAGGCTTTGTTCTCTGACTGACGTCTTAGTTTTATTGATGCTATGGATGGCAAACTGCCATGAATGGCAAGCTGTTCTTAAAAATAACAGCTTTTTGCCATTTACTGAACAATAATGTTGCTATATCTCAAACATAAGAGAACCACGATTCCATTATTAAAAACAAAATATTTGGTATTGTTTTTTTTATAACTTTTTTAAAGTTGAAATAATTTAACTAAGGTACACTTGTTAGGTACACACCATTTATTGTGTTGTTTGATATTGTTTTAAGATATTCAAATAATTAAATAACATGTGTTTTTATCAGACTTCTCTCTAGTCTAACTGCAGACTCAGCCTCTATACTCAGCATAAGATCAACTCTTAACTTCCCCAGAGGTCAACATTTGCATTTTGTA
Organism: Sinocyclocheilus grahami; assembly: GCF_001515645.1. Taxonomy (NCBI): domain Eukaryota; kingdom Metazoa; phylum Chordata; class Actinopteri; order Cypriniformes; family Cyprinidae; genus Sinocyclocheilus; species Sinocyclocheilus grahami. The sequence goes on along the minus strand of NW_015505712.1, from coordinate 292,765 downwards.
CCATAAGAGTGCCTCTCTCTGTCTGTCACTCTTTTGGTGACTTTTCGGTTTGTGACTGCTCTAAAGAAGGAACTTATCTGCAAACGCTTCCAGTCAGAGGAATCAGGACAGCGCGGGGCAGGAAGCGTAGGCCTACAATATGTAATGGTAAATCCACAATAGCAAAATATATATATATATGACAGGTGTTTTAGCTAAATAGGCGACATGCTTTGGATGAGCTTGGCTTAGTGGAAATGAAATACTGCCATCTAGTGGTTCAACCGCGTTGCAGAACAGCAAACGATCCGACATAGCAAGTAGGTGTATAGGTTGCAGTAGATTAGTGTTGTAGGAGTAATATTAAACAATGAGGGAAAGAGGGTAACATGTTCAAACTTACCGGTAAACTATCAAAACCAGTAACACGAGTTGAATATGCATTTTTGAGCTTGGACTTCCTCAAATGGAAGCCACAAATACAGAAAAGTCTGTATTCGTTTGTAAACAAAATAAATAATCTGCTCCTATATGTATCCTACATAAAATCACTTAAGAATGTTACACATGTTCAGTTCAGCACGTTAGTCCGCTCTTAAATAAATAATCTCTTTGAAAATATGACCTTGGTTTTATTTACATGTATTTACATTTACATAGATAATCTAATATTCAGAGTTCAGCTGAAACGCATTCTGACACTCATGCTATTTGCGCATGCGTCTTTCAGCACCTTGTTCAGTTGATCTCTCTCGAATCACCCATATAAACACACGCGATGCTTTACTTACTGTAAGTCGCTAACGTAGGCCAGACAACCAGTGAATTTGAATGGCCGTTTGATTAATTAATTTATCATTTGGTAGGCCTAGAGCTGAACATTGTTATTCCTAAAACGTTTGGAGGCCCAGTTGTAGCATTTAATGTGTCGTTGTTATAGGTGAGAAAAATAATAATAATAATAATAAAAAATAATAATAAAAATAATAATAATAAACCCTCTTTATCCTCACTCAGGGTGAGAATTACTGGAAGTGGCTCGGAGGAGCCTAACTAGTCATTATGAAAAGAGTAAACTGCATAGTCTACTTAGCAGTTCTATTTCAATCAAAGGCACGTCCTATTATAAATAACAAAGTAACCACGCAGAATACAATTTTGTCAGAGCATGAGTTATCTGGCGCCAAAAGTAGGCTATCGTTCTTTCTTTTCTTTTCTTTTTTTAGGTTACTCTAACAACGTAAGACCGTTCGTGCTTTCCACTGAAAAACTAGCCAGTCTAGATGAGTAGGCTATATCAGATACATATCGACTATTGTTATTATTGTTATTATTGTCATTGCTTTCTGAGAGAGTGTAGCCTATTTGCATATCTTTGACGAAATTCGTTTTATTTGTAAATAAAAAATATAGGCCTAAAAAACTTTTATATTTATAGAGCCTTTAATGATTTAAACAATAGACAGCCTACATTTGATAAATATATGATATAACATGCATGCTCTGTAAAACCAGTGTTTTTGTAGGAACTAATAACAATACTTTACTGAGCTACACTTTAAGACAAAATTGAACCCAGAAGTTGGCTAAATTTATTCAAACGTCCCTTTGTGGTGTCACCATTCTATTAATATGTAGTATTTATGATTATTAATAATATTTATTTATATTCATAAATACATTGGGCCTAAATATGCAAAAGACCTTGGGTCAAGGTATGGGTTAGTCTGTAGTAATTATAAAAAAAATAAAAACAATACAAGTTTATGGTAGGCTATGTTCACGTTTAGATTTAAATTAATGCATTGAGAGAGAGAAAACATTTCATAAATTCCACATCCGATCTAAAAAGTGTTAACTTTGGATGGCTATAGATAAAATAATGAGGTACCAACCGCAAATAACTCATTAATAAAAAAAAAGTGAATTTTCCAAAACACAATGACCAAATAGGCCTATAAAAAAATTATACATTGACATTGTCTTGCTGAAATCAGCATTATTTGCCTATTGTTGTACTCGATTTAGCCTATGTTGTTGCTAAAATAGCATTAGGCTATTTTTTTAAGTCTATTTTTTTAAGTCTCTCTACCCTTTATTTTATAAATGAATTGACTACGCGACAATTAGCCTGCAGAGCGAAGATAGCATACTGAATAGGCCTATGTTTGACTAATTTTCAAATTGCGCTTCTATTAGCCTATATTCTGTTCAATCCCCGTCTGCTGGTTTTATTGATAATCTACCAGTGGATGTCGTTGTTCTCTCGAGTGTCACTGCTGGAGATGAATGAGCTCAAAGCCCTGCGTAAAGACGCGTCCGGCTCTTTCTCCATAGAGCAGATACAGAGAGAGAGAGAGAGAGGCAACGTGAGTGTCTCCTATCTCACTAGAGCTCAAACTAACGGGATCTTCTTATATCCTCTACATGCGCAGAGATTCAAGAACCAGACAAGTGAAAGCGCGTGTCCAATACTCATTGGAAAAGAGAGCCAACACGAACTGAGATTGTTTTGTGACTTTTCTGCTTTTGCTGAACTGTTTGACGGAGGTACAGTGACCTGTGTGGAGATTTCTCCAATTGCGATTTTCTTTAATTACGAAAGCGTAAATATTGTGGGATCTTCCGTAGTGGTTTAGATCCGGGAGTTTGCCCATATGCTGGAGTCAGATTTAGATTCGCATTAGTTCGTTATTTGGCACCGGTTTGATCGCGGTGTCATATCGGCTGTGGATTGATCACGCTCAGACTGTCAACTGATTTTCCATCTGCAAACAGTGAAAGCATCTTCTCATTAGGACACGGCTGTGTTTCAGCACACAGGAGAGAATAAGGAAGGCGCATGATGATGTTGAGGGTCTCGGATGCTTTGGTCACTTTGGTGACTCTCTACTGTGTGGTCAAAGGGACTGTCGGCGGATACGGCATGAGCATGTTCGCCGCTCAGACCTCTCCACCGGATCCGTGCTACGACGAGAACGGTCAGCCCAGAAGATGCATCCCCGATTTCGTCAACGCGGCGTTCGGGAAGGAAGTGCGCGCGTCCAGCACCTGCGGCAAAACACCGAGTCGGTACTGTGTAGTGACTGAGAAAGGGGATGAAAGGCACAGAAACTGCCACACGTGCGACGCGTCGGACCCAAAGAAATATCACCCACCTGCTTACCTAACCGACCTGAACAATCCTCACAACCTCACCTGCTGGCAGTCGGACAATTACATCCAGTATCCTCAAAACGTCACTTTAACATTGTCCCTGGGCAAGAAATTCGAGGTGACCTACGTGAGTTTGCAGTTCTGCACACCGCGACCAGAGTCCATGGCTATCTTTAAATCGATGGACTACGGAAAGTCCTGGGTGCCTTTCCAGTACTACTCGACCCAGTGTAGAAAGATGTACAACAAGCCCAGCAAAGCCACGATCACTAAGCAAAACGAGCAAGAGGCCATCTGCACAGATTCTCACACCGACATGCACCCTCTCTCCGGCGGGTTGATCGCGTTCAGCACCCTGGACGGGCGACCCTCCGCGCACGACTTTGACAATTCACCCGTACTTCAGGACTGGGTGACCGCCACAGACATTAAGGTGACTTTCAGCCGACTGCACACTTTCGGAGACGAAAATGAGGATGACTCGGAGCTGGCCAGAGATTCCTATTTTTACGCCGTGTCAGACCTGCAGGTCGGAGGCAGATGTAAGTGTAATGGACACGCGTCACGGTGCGTCAAAGACAGGGATGGAAACCTGGTGTGCGAGTGCAAGCACAATACAGCCGGACCAGAGTGTGACAGATGCAAACCTTTTCACTATGACCGACCCTGGCAGCGCGCAACCGCCAGAGAAGCCAACGAATGTGTCGGTAGGTCCAACTTTTTTATTTCTGCATCATTTTTGGAAAGCGCGAAGCCCAAGGCGAGAACACATCACCAAAGACATATCGTTGATCTTTCGTCGCACGTACAATTTGTTTGAGATGAGTTAGAAACCAGCCATGACTGCCAAGTAAAAAGTGCGGGTGTTTTCTTTTTAAATGCTAGCGTTTCGCTTCTAGTGAAGGGAACTTTCAGGACCATTACAGTACAACAATATAAGTGACAGATTTATGGAGAATTCACTAAATGATTTGGGGAAATGAAAAAAAAAAAAGCTCTAATTTTTGAAAACTTGAAATAATGGTTTGAAGGTAAGCAGCAAGTAGATTAGTGCTGTCAAAGTTTAACAAATATGATTTATTACGATTTATAACTATACGCAACAGCCGATTTTTACCAATCTCGGCATCGAACAGTTTGAATAAATGTCTTAGGAACATAATTAATGAATACATAGCTTCACTTAAAGGTCTGTTTAGCAAACGGTTTATGCATTATTAAATACAAGTTTACGTCAAAAATAAAACATTAATATGGAAGTTTTAGAAACCTAGGCTCGGCTTACATGTTTACTGAACGATTCATTTTAACAAAATGCGCCATGATTTATTACGATTTATAACTATACGCAACAGCCGATTTTTACCAATCTCGGCATCGAACAGTTTGAATAAATGTCTTAGGAACATAATTAATGAATACATAGCTTCACTTTAAGGTCTGTTTAGCAAACGGTTTATGCATTATTAAATACAAGTTTACGTCAAAAATAAAACATTAATATGGAAGTTTAAGAAACCTAGGCTCGGCTTACATGTTTACTGAACGATTCATTTTAACAAAATGCGCTCAAATATATTTGAACAAAAAATGTGGATTCGTTTGTCCAATACAGCTTGTTAAGATGCCTGTTAATGTTTATTTTATAAGCAGTGCCATAAGCAAGATATTTATTTACTGTTTAAATGGTGATTTTTTAAATTACTATTCATAGTGATTATTATTAGTTTAGGGCAACAATATTAGGATATATTCCGCATCATCACGTATAAATGTAAAAAAAAAAAAAATCGGAAAAAGTGAACAGGTGTCTTTAGAGACTGAAGCGAGAAAGACAAACAGCTTATATATTTTGTCGTCTAAAGAGCAATGTGATAAAAGTCTGCAAACGAGCCGCCTTGTGTTTTGGCCCGTGCACTCAATTTTATCACTGTCATTAAAATACATTTTCAGACATATTCATTGCTTTCTTTCTTCTTCTTATTATTATTACTTTTCTTTATTACTTATACTTTATTTATTCTCGTTATACTACAAACAAAATACAAATAAAAACTAAAATGATCGAATTAAGTTAGGCCTATATCAGCTCTGTCTGATATAACTTAATTCGATCATTTTAGTTTTTATTTGTATTTTACATACTATTATCGTTGTTATTATTACAATTATTTATAATATTATTTATAAAATGAGTAATAATAAAAATAAGTTTTACATACACAGATATTTGAAACACAGTATCACTACATGACAAACTTAGCTGGAGGAACATGAATATTTAGTCTGTTGCTTATGCCTAAAGTAAAGACATAAAACCCATGACACTTAATTGAATGGATGAGGGACCTAATTCATAAATAAAATTAACTGTCATAATTTGCACTGAATTGTCTGGCTGCTCTTAAAATGGCCCAAATCATGCTGAAGCACTCTTAAAGCAGACTGTTTATCAGCAGTCGGATACATAAGATAACTCTCTGGGTTATTAAAAGTGCTTATGGGTGCAGCTGATGCATACAATTCCTGTTGATTAAAACAGTCCTTAAAATAAAATAACATTAACACTGACACTGACAATGCCCTTTGTGTAGTTCTGTGATATTAAACAGAATATCTGTAATAAAAAAGCATCTGAAAAAGTCTGCATCCTAAAACGTGAAAAAGAATTATGATATTTTAACGTGCTATGCATCTGTTTATTGAGTCAGTTCAGTTCGATAGCAGAAAGACTTAAGCAGTGACTGTGCACTGTCATTTGGACATGCAAATAATGTCTGGCTGTGCATAAACAAGTCTGAATCATAACTATAATGAAAATAACCTGATAGTCATCATCTGTCATCAATCACACATTTTGTAGCTAATTTTGCACCTGCTCAGTTAGTTTTCAATGCCTGTTTTAACTCATCTTAGAAAAGAAGAGCTTGTTCTTCTCCTCTTCTCTCTGACTAAGCCCAACATGTATCTGTTCGCTGGAAATGTAAACAAACCAGTTGAGCACTGTCGCACAGCAGAAATGAATTGCTCCCCTGTATCCTTGACACTTTATTTTTATCGGGGCCTGCATGTGTGAGTCTTGCGTGGGGCACAAAAGATCGCCACTCTGAGCATCCATCTTGCTGTCAGCGAGCCAACGCTTTTGCCGAACATTCCTCGGCTGTGTTTTTCCTGAGCGCAGTGCCATCAGATCCAGTGCCGAAATGTAAAGAAAGAGCAAGAGAATGAAAAGAGAGGAGTGAAGGGGTGGGCAGCGTTAAAGCAAACAGAGCTTAAACAAGAGAAGAAAGAGCCGTGTGACACCTCTGAGCCAGGGCAGAACCCAAGGGAAAACGGTTGTGTGTGTGTGAGGGCCAAATGCAATCAAACACCTACAGAACACTAAGGCAACCTCTCATTCATAACCCAAGCTTAAATATAGAAATGTATGATGTAAATGATCTGACAGAGGGTTTGGTCCTCTTTCAGCAGTAATGTATGTAGGAGAAATATTCCAGCACACTGGGGAGTATGTCAGTGCAACTGTCTTTGTTGGTCCTGATATGTGTTTATGTACTAGACCGAACTCTTACTGAAAGGAAATTTCACCAAAGCGCTTGAGTTGAACCGGGGGATGCTGTGCTATGAATTTCACTTACTAAATATAATAAGAATACATATAGGAGAGATGGATTTGGAACAGAGATAATAAGGGAGGTTTTAAAGTGAGTGAAACATAGTGTGAGAGAGAGTGTTTAATAGATAGCGATCAATAAGCGGGACTGAAAAGAGACCTAGGTTTCACTTGAACTGCACTTAACTGATTGGATCCTTGAGTGGAAAAGGACCCCTATAAACCCCTGAGTTCCCTGTTAATGTGGCCTTACAATATTGATCAGCTTATGCCATTGAGAGGCATACTTTTTTAATACATTGAGCCACAGTCTGAAGCCTGTCAAGAATACAAAGTGATGAGAGGAAGGCCATCCGAATGAAATGGGTACTCCATACTTGGGGGGGGAATCATTTAAATCATTGCATTACATAAAAATCCTTTTAAAGTCAAGTCACAGTTTTTTTGTAGCACTTTATACATTACAGATTGTTTCAAAGCAACTTCACAGTAATAAACAGGAAAATAACTGTGTTAATGTTGTAAATATTGTTCATCAGTTATGAAACAACTTCAATTTCAGCTGTTAAGCATATCTATAAAAGACACTAGGGTCATTATTCAGCTCAGTCAGTTCAGCTTGGCTTGTCCAGCATATACACTTTAATTGGACTACAATTTGCCTTTCCAATGTACACCTGGTGTGAAAAACAGACAGTGTGTATTTAGTCCTTCAATTATGCTATTACGCATTGTGTCATTTATACTTTTATAGAGTGTACAGTAGCTGTGATACGCAATAACCAGCTGTAGCTTGATTATAACTGTGCATGTAAATATACTTATAAAAGAGGATTTACTTACAAGTTTCGCTGGAGCAGACAAGATGAGGCAGTAAAATGTGAACGTTTTAGTAAAGAGAAGGAAATGTTTAAGAGCAATGTAATCTTGATGACAGAAGGATGTGTTGAATCTCAGACTGTGGTTTTAGATGAATCAGGGATGTTTCTCTGTCCTCTATTGTTGGAAGTAAAACAAATCGCTGTCAGAATCCAAATCGGTTCTCTTGTATTTCCCGCATGTACTTGTTTCTCTGTCACAAAGTTACATTTAACTCTCTAACATCCCTACAACTTGCCAAACCACAATATGACTCTGCCAGTTTGAACATATTGTCTCACATAGTTACTGCATGATCTCCTTGAACATTAAATGCACACTTGGAAATGTTTTAGAGCTCTCTTGGGCCTGAATCTGAAATTCTTGCCTGGCAGTGCAGGTCGATCGATATTCTGAAGACATGAATTAGGTGACCCCTATCGGGGTAATCTCCCAGGACAGGTTATTCACGTTTTAGAAGAAAATGAAGTACTGCCCATTTGCTCTTCTCAAATGTAAATATGGAAATGTTCCTTCAGAAACTGAAATTCTGCCATCATTTACTCACCCTCATGTGGTTTCTAACTATTTTTTCTGCAGAACAAAAAAGAAGATATTTGAAGAATGTTTCAGTTGTTTAGCCCATACAATAAAAGTCAGTGGAGTTTCAAGTTTTAAAATTGTCATAAAGTTAGTGTAAGATTAATCCATGCTCCAGTGGTTTAATACGATCAATTTCTATGCTGAACAGACTGAAACATAAAGGGTTAGTTCACCTAAAAGAAAAGGTTCTGAAATATTGACACTTCATTAAGTCACTGTAAAACATATTCATCTGTATTGAGTGGTTTAATCCAAGTCTTCTGAAAAGACATGGTCGATTTATATGATGAACAGATTTAACTGAACTTTTATTCACATACTGATCATCGCATATACATATGGTAAACGGAAGCCTAAACTTGTGTTTTGACAATGAACGAATTACGAGTTTGGAATGACATGAGGTAGAGTAAATGACAGGATTTTTATTTGTGGGTGAACTATCCATTTAAGTAGTGATCCATTCTCAAATCAGATCAAATACTTAATCAACTCATGTTTACTCATACCATCATATCATACTCATATAAATATGGCAACACATCAGTTATATCAAACATCAATTGGTGCTTGTGTCATGACTTTAAGTCAGGTGACAGGAAAGAACACATTGCCATTTGATTTGGACTCAGACATGGATTAAACCATTGGAGCTGTATGGTGCTTAAAGGTGTGGCACCCTATTGACTTTCATTGTATGGACAAAAACAGCTGAAAATTTCTTCAAATATTTTTAGCAGAGAAAATCATACAGGTTACATACTGTACAACAAATGTAAATAGAAGTTATTTACTATTCTTTCTCTGAAAAACCAAAATTAAAGTACTACATTTAATATTAAAAAGTGATTTTAGCATAAATCCTTTCATTCAGGAACACAGAAGGGTGATACATTTGTTTGTCAGATTTCGTAATCAGCCATCAGTAATCTCAGTGTTTGTGTGTTTGTCTATGTCAGTAATAGTAAAAGACACTAGTTAATATTTTAGCTGCCACGTGGCTTTTATAAATCAACGTCTCTAATCTTCAAAGCTGCCGCTGGATCAAATAGTCCCACCTATCAAGCAAAAGAGGGTGAGATGTGAGATTGTGAGAACCTTACGGAGCTTTTGCACTTTGCTCTGCTACCTCACTATTCTACCTCACTCCTGTTTAAAGGGGATGAATTACCATCGTAGTAGACGTGCAGCGGTTCATCCAGTGACCGCATTTCCCAGAACGCTTATCAGTGTTTACTGGTGTTCATCTTGTTTTGTAAACCACAGGCGAACAAGACCTTCTCATATGCATGGGATTCTTGTAGAGCAATTTTCAAAAGTGTCTTCAACATCATCTGCAGATGCATCAAACAAATACAGCAAACACCTAGCAGTTCTGAACCACCTGTTTGTGATTGTACAACATGAATGTTTTCCACTAGCAAGCTCATTAGCTCTTTCATGTTACTCCATACTGGCTGGCAGCTTTTTTTGACTTTTTTTTTTGACAGGAAGGGTGATCAAAAACAATGGTTTTGAGAGTTTGGAATCAGGCTGTGATGCACAAGCCCAGCCTCTTCAGGAGAACCAGAGATATAAGGGTGCATTGAGCTGGCTGTTGTAAACCTGTGGGGCAGGCTGTGTATTTTTGAGAAGGCCCAGACCTCCTGGCGAGATCAGTGCTGGCGGAAAGCCCACGCTGGGGCTCTGCTGCAGGGGGGTGAGTATATTTCCAGAGGAGAGCCTGGCTCTAGAGCTGAATACTCTGCAGCAAAGTCAACCTGATGCCTGCCAGGTTGCAACGCACTAGGCCCAAACCAGCCATCTGCATCTCGTTTAACTAGACGCCACCACACACACACACACGGGCTCGGAAACATGAGCGTTAGCACACATATCGCACTCACGCGGGATGCTATGTGTAAGAGTATGATAATGCTGCTTTGAATTCAAGGGAATCGTTCAGTATGCCTCTCCATCAGGATGCTCATAATTGATGGAGTGATACTGTGCCCAGTTTGTGAGAGAATACAATTAAAAATGATCTGACGTCATCAAAAGTCAAAGTCAACCTGATGCCTGCCAGGTTGCAACGCACTAGGCCCAAACCAGCCATCTGCATCTCGTTTAACTAGACGCCACCACACACACACACACACGGGCTCGGAAACATGAGCGTTAGCACACATATCGCACTCACGCGGGATGCTATGTGTAAGAGTATGATAATGCTGCTTTGAATTCAAGTGAATCGTTCAGTATGCCTCTCCATCAGGATGCTCATAATTGATGGAGTGATACTGTGCCCAGTTTGTGAGAGAATACAATTAAAAATGATCTGACGTCATTTTTTATGATTCCATTTTTAAATTGCTCGTAATTGTCAAGCTTTGAAAGAACCGAACACCAACGCTGATTGTAAATAGGAGTCAAAACAATTTATTCCTCAGTCTGACAATGTTTAACGTTGTCCAAAGTTCTGTCTTCCCATCTTACCACATGTGGTCGGAGCGCTTGAGCATTGTTTTGAACTACAATGATGTGCTTGTTATGCAAGGACACATCGACAGCTTCAGGCCGATGTATGAAAAGTGTATATCGACAGGATAGAATTATTTTAGGCAGAACGATGGCACATGAACAGAGAATATCAAGCCATGCTCCTTTCAAGAGCTGAATCCTGCTGGGACTGGCATTTAAAGCATTTTTTCATGACTCAATTCCAACTCCGAGGAGCAATATGCCTGATGTGTTAGTGCTCCTAATGTTGTTATTTTATGAACCAGTTGATTGTTTAATTATGAACACCTGATAATACTCACAGACTGTGTATGAGATCATCTAATGGGCAGTGAACCGACACACTGAGGAAGGCTTTCAGCTGAAACGTCTGCTAGTATACTGAATAAACATCTTAAAAGGACATTAAAATGAGAAGATCTGAGAGGAAATATATTATTGTAATCATAACATGAAATCTGAGGAAGAAAATCTCTGCTTAGACAAAAAAATGAATATCATCACAAGATTTGGGATGCTTCAGATTCGGTTTATTACATGCAATAAATGTAGTGATGTGTTCAGCCATACAACATTTTCTCATTTGTAATAATCTCAGACTGGTAATGTCTGAGGCCTGCTGGATGTGAAAGTATTTTTCACTTTCAGCTTTAATATCCAATATTATCTTTGTTGAATAAACTTACACGTGGAATCTGTGATAGAATGAATAATCAAAGAATGTTTTTGGAGGGATAGCATGGAGACAGTTGGGATGGTTTGGATTTCTGAGTTACAAAGATTGTGAAATTATACATAAGCCTTACGGTTTGCCAGAAAAGTCAGTTATGACTTAAAATTGATGCCCAAATATGTCAGTATTTTGCTACATTTTTTGGAGTATAAAATCAAGGTCATTCAGAGATTCAGAGTCATGCAAAATGAACCAAACAACTGCAACAACAACTTTTTCTTTTGTTTGTTGTGTGTGGAACAATATTGGCACTGCTTCATCCCACAAGGGGCTGAAAAGGGACAACATTTTCAAAAAACAAAACAAAAAAAAAAAGTTACCACTGCACAGGACACTCTGACATACAAGGCAAAACAGCATGGTTAAGACTTTATATTGGCCATATCAGCTTCCCTCAGGCAAAACATTCATTTTTGAGGCTTTTGGTTGATATTACTGGTCTGATACATAATGGAACACAGATTAACTTACACGTGGAATCTGTGATAGAATGAATAATCAAAGAATGTTTTTGGAGGGATAGCATGGAGACAGTTGGGATGGTTTGGATTTCTGAGTTACAAAGATTGTGAAATTATACATAAGCCTTACGGTTTGCCAGAAACGTCAGTTATGACTTAAAATTGATGCCCAAATATGTCAGTATTTTGCTACATTTTTTGGAGTATAAAATCAAGGTCATTCAGAGATTCAGAGTCATGCAAAATGAACCAAACAACTGCAACAACAACTTTTTCTTTTGTTTGTTGTGTGTGGAACAATATTGGCACTGCTTCATCCCACAAGGGGCTGAAAAGGGACAACATTTTCAAAAAACAAAACAAAAAAAAAAAGTTACCACTGCACAGGACACTCTGACATACAAGGCAAAACAGCATGGTTAAGACTTTATATTGGCCATATCAGCTTCCCTCAGGCAAAACATTCATTTTTGAGGCTTTTGGTTGATATTACTGGTCTGATACATAATGGAACACAGATTCCCTTTACAAGCCCAAGAAAAGAAAACCTTGAGCTTGTTTCTGAAAGGAGAATTTGAAAGTTTCAAGATGGAGACGTGTTCTTTTGAGCGTTTTGGTGGAAGCTGGGTTGCTTCTGCTCCAAACTGCTTCTCCTACACACTCTACAATGACTTATTCATGACTTATTATAACTACATTTGAAAAATTCAGGCAGGTTCATGTTCTCACTTCACAGATTCAAAGCTGTTTCTTAGGAACATGCGGAATGTCATCCCTCATTGTCTGCATTGTTAGTGTGATACAGAAATAAAGCAGTCTCCCCATCACTGACGGGAACCAGCTGAGGATAAATTGGCTGACTTTCACAACACAAACTTTGTGTCTCCTACCTAGAAGTCTGATTCACACACAGAGTAAATCATACTAACTCAGATTTGAGATTTGTTTAATAATAAAAAAGGAGAATATACCTACATGAGCATCAAACATACATGTGGGAACAGATGTGCTAACCGACAGGTTATGCCCTGACATACAGTAACCACTTTTTACAGTATTCATTCAATAACATAATTGCAACCATAGCATGTTTTTGTCTTAGGTGTGTCTTATTCATTTCTAGCTGTTCCTTGGCTGTGAATTTTAATGCTATAAGGATAGCTCTCTCATATATCATGCAATTGTGTAATTTATTGGCTGTTTCTGCATGAGCCTTGAGGGGAAGACACAGTCGACTTCACTCTTGATGGCATTAACACTTCTCTTAAATCACAGCGCTGCAGTGCTGTTCAGACTCACCCTTGTTGATACCTGTTTCCTCAGTCAGCGCCAGCCGGCATTGTTTATAGTAGGCACTGAAGAGGATTGTCTGCTCACCTATTGATGTCTGGCCCTCGAGGCAAAGAAACAGCTAAATGAATTAATTGAGCCTTTTATTCTATAGGGAAAGCTTGTGTCAGCCTCTTTCAGTTGCGGTTTGGCAAAACGGGAATAAATGAGGAATGTTATGAAGATTCAGTGAGACAGATGATTGTGAGCAATTGAGCAATTTTTTTTTTGGCACAAAGTATCAGTGAGTTTTACTTTTTACAGATGGAGATTTAAAATGTATGGTTCAATCGTTATTGTGAATTATTTTATTACAGATTTACTGGCAGTTGTTTTAAAAGTGATTCTATTTTACGTATTTTGTTTGTACTATGTCATTTACAGTGTATTTTATATATATGTACTTCACACTCTGTCACTATACACTCTTAAAAATAAAGGTGCTTCAAAAGGTTCTTCAAGCGATGCCATAGAAGAACCATTTTTGGTTCCACAAAGAACCATTCAGTCAAAGGTTCTTTAAAGAACCATCTCTTTCTTACCTTTTTATAATCTGAAGAACCTTCTTTCGCCACAACAAACCTTTAGTGAAACAGAAAGGTTCTTCAGATGTTAAAGGTTCTTTATGGAACCATTTAGATAAAAATGTTCTTCTTTGGCATCGTGAAGCACCTTTATTTTTAAGAGTGTAGACCTGTCACACTGAAGAACAAAGCCAATGACAGTTCCTAACAGGTAACATGCACACACAAGAAAGAGAGTTTCTCAGCTCTATCATCACAGTCTGCCAGAATAAACATCAGCCGGATATTTTCCATTTAGTCTGCCAGGAGAATGTACTGCTGAGATTACAGTCAGGGATGCGACAGCTGAATAGAGTCAGAGTGAAGAGCTTGTGACAAACATCTGTACCTCTATGTCTAAAACCAAATTCTTGTGGTCCTGAAAAGAGTATGTGCTTTACTGAAGAAGCCCTGTTCATCTTCTCATGTTCTGTTTGAGGTCTGAGAGACCACAAAGGACATTTTAATAATCTGAAAATATGCACCATTCAAAACTATGGGCTCTGTAAGATTTTTTAAAATGTTTTTGAAAGCAGTCTATTATTTGACCAAAAAGAGTAAGGTAGTAAAGTATATTGTGAAATATTAAATGACAATTTAAAATGATTGTTTCCTATTTAAAATATAATTTATTCCTGTGATGGCAAAGCGAAATTTTCAGCAGCCATTACTCCAGTCTTTTTGTCACATGATTATTGTTTAATAATTTGGTGCTCAAGTAGCATATTTATTTATGAAAAACAGTTGTGCAGCATACTTTTTGTGTAAAACGTGATGATGTTTTTACTGTCATGATTGATCAATTCATGTGTTTTTTGCTGAATAAAAGTATAAATTTCTTTCCAAAATAAAAAGTATTGTATACTATAATGTGTTTTTGTTTAGGTAAAATTGCTCAATAAACTTTATTAAAATTATTACAAGTCAGATTTCTTAAAAGTCAGTGCTTTCTTTGTGACAACAAAGGAGAAAAAGAGTGGAAAGGCTGCAAAAATACCAGTTTACTAGGTTTTAATTACATCAGATGAATTTAGGAATAAGAATTTGATGAGAAAATACGATTATTTTGGTATCTACTACAAGTATATTTTTGTCTTTTAAAAGTTCTTATTGTCCTTTTTAAAAATAAAAAAAAAACACAAGCAATTGCATAGATAACAACGTCTGGAAGGAGGTATTCCCTGCTCTCTCCTTATGAGGTGAAACACAGGTCTGCTGCCGGCCTAGATTCATGGCCCTCGTGCTGGCGGCTGTTTTGAAGCCAGTTAAAGTGTCAGTACACTGTTAACACAGATCATAAACAGAGCTGTAAACAGTGCAGAAACGCTGACACATTCCATGTGCGCTGCTCGGCGCGACCGTTCCTCTCCACATCTATTCTCCTCCATGACTTAAACTCTGTTGCCCGGGTATAGGTTCAGAATTGATGACCTCAGCTTAGGGTGGTTCCTGTGTGGAGGGCAAGTGTTTGGGCTGGATTCTCAGCCAAGCCAAGCAGTGAAGGAAAAAAGGGAAATGAGCAGAGAAAGATAGAGATTGTTCAAATGTGTTCTAGCATAAAGTAAAAAAATATGTCTATGCTGGTATGTAATGCAACAATGATACAATTGCACCTCTTGTTTTGTTAATATGTGTGTAAATATATGAAGAGTTTATTTGCAAAAACAGATAATAAAAATGAAAAAAATCACGTTTTTATTGTTATCATGTTTTTATTGTGTTTTATTGTGTTAGTTAGCTGTATTTTTTGTTAATTTTTTAACATAATCAAAACAACCCAACTGCAGTTTGATTAAGATTAATTGGACTGCACAACGAAAAAAAACATGATTTTTGGAAACTGTTAAAAATGGAGTAATCTGTTTTTGCAAATAAACTCTTCATTCATATATATATATATATATAGCTAGCTACAGGGAGAAGGATACATCTTCCCCAAAGATGAGCTGTCTGCAGGTCTCCAGAGGAAGTTCATAGTCTTTTTCCAGCACTAAAACAGAAACAAGTGTGAACCAAAAGCATACGTTTAGCGAGTCATGTATTATGACATGGTGACCCACTTCAAGAAAATGTACAAGTCATTTTTATTTACACTTTTTTTTTTCTACATGCACACAAGTACAAACGCGATTCCAAAAAAGTTGGGACACTGTACAAATTGTGAATAAAAACAGAATGCAACTAAGTATTAATAAGCAGCAAATTAAGAGTTTATTGAGGCAAATGTCGTAGTTAATGGTTTGTTAATAGCGAGTATTGGACTTTAAAACAAAGCATGACCAAAATAAACAATTGGAAGGGAGTACCTGTACACAAATCTGAAAATTTTAACATGCAAAAAATGCATTGCATTAATTTTAAAACCAAACACAATGTAATGTTTTTCTTGGGGGATGTATGATAGATGTTAAGTAAGGCTTGATGGTTCCGGTATGTCTGTCGACAGGACCACCAGTGGTGAGCATGAGCGCATCGTCCCCGAGGCAACAGTTGCCGCAGCAACTGGCTCTCTGTGATTAATGGCTGTCTGAAATTACGTGTGTTTAGCCATACGCTTTGTCCCGGACCTCCTAGCCGGACCCCCTCGCACACCCCAGCAGAGCTTCTGCCCTACCTCAGAGGAAAGTTATGAAGTATGCTCTGAAGGATGTAGTAAAGCAATTCAATATTTAGGTATTCAATAAGTTTTTAACAGTGTCAGTGATTTATTTGGGAATGTTAATTTACACAGTTTAATAAAGATATAACTAGACTGCCAAAAAAAAACTGCACCAGGTCATCTGAATTAACCAGACTTGACCCCACTTAATCCAGGATTCCCAAAGTCTGTGAAAAAAGGCCAAGTTGTGGTCAGAAAGTGCATCTGCCCCCTGACCTCCTTGAATGCCAGGCTGTGAGAAAGTAGGGGAAATCCAGGGATGTGGTAATGAGTTTGCCATGTACAGTACATGCACAAACATGGTGGTCCTGGTGTGTTGCGGATGTGGAGCTGGAGCTTCGCTATTAAAGATGTGAATGATCCTAGAATAGGATATTTTCCTGGAAAATTTAGCTAGATGCTAAATTTCAAATCAACAAGCGCAAAGACTCGACCTACTCAAAATAATGTGCACAACTTCCAAAAATAGCATTAAATGGTGAGATAGAATGCAATTAAAGCAAATGCTCAATTTCACTCAACATATATAAAAAGGTCCATACTAATATGCATTTGGAAAGATCCTCTTAGAAAGTAAATGCAGGTATGGTCGTCTTTCTGTTTCCTTTCTCCAGAGTTTGATTTTCATAATCAATAATAGATTCGTTTTGTTAAGCACACTTACTTAAATGCATTCATTGATCAAGTTCTATTCTCATTAAACTTTAATTCCAGAAAAAGGTTTTCATGCCCTATAGAGTGTATTATTGTAATTGGAAGTTTTGAAATATTTCTAATTATATTTTGAATAACACTAAAACATTAATTCAGCTATTCTGTTCTACTTGCTCTGCATATTATGCTATATTTTAGTAATTTAGTCAGCCATCTGTATATTGATTTATGCAAATTTTGTCAAGGATTGTAAACAGTTCTTTTCACTCCTTGCTCCAAAAATGTGTGCTTGACAAATTGCAACTGGCTGTTATCTCATACGACTCAAAATTACTTTCTTCTGGGTATGCACTGTAAAACAAATTTTTTATAGTGGATATAAATAATACGCTGTGTATAAAAACTTTCACAAATACAACTAAATTCTGACTCATATGAAAATATTTTTGTGCCTCCCTCGTTGATTTATTTTAATACAAAATCTGAGTTATTATTATGTGATTTTTACCTTTTAATTTAAGCTTCAGTTCCAAAGTAACTTCCCTAACATATACAGTACAACATAATGTTTGATGGAATGAAGAAATATGAGGATTCTGACATGGGGGTGACAAACTAATTTTTGCTCAAGCACGACCACTTAGGTATATTATTTATATTATTATTATTATATATTATTATTAAAAAAAAATGTTTGCTGATAAGGAAATTGAGGTTTAACTCACAAGCTGTGTTATGACATGATACTCCAAGGTACTATTTCTGGCTCGAAATGAAATTGTGAAGAGGTCATTCTCTACTGCTGATTATTTTTGTTGTTGTTTTTAAGACCACCATGTACTGCGTGTGGTAAAAAATAGGACAGTGGTTAGACAAGGCTAAAGCAGTCGTGCTTTTTCAGCCATACTATGGGGCTCCTTTTTTGGCCTGACATAGGCAGCTGCCAATCACAGCAGATATCTCTGGGCACTCCGTTCAGTTCATCTTAGGATGTGTTGGTGTTTCTTTTCCGGATCTTTTCACTGAAGCTCCATACGTTATGCTGTCCAGTGGACAGGGCTCTGGCTTTGGATAAAAGGCATGTATTGGATGATCAATCCGATGGCCCTCTTTATTTATTTCCTCCTGTGTGTTAGGGCTGGAGGGAGTCCAGCAGCATGAGAGAGTGTCTTAACCTTAAGCACAGCGAGAGCATTCCTCCGAATTTTTATAAGCTAGTTTGACAAGTGTAATGGTAAGGTTACAACATACCCCAACATGAAACATTATTTTTTAACCTCTTTAGATGAGATGCGGACATCTAAGTTGCTTTTGGTGCAGACCTGAGTCTGTTTAATCTCAGAATTTGGTTAGTTTGTTTTGCATGCAAATTGTAGTGGTTAGTATTGTAGTTAATATCAAAATGTTGACTTGTTTCTTGTCTTCTTTTAAGAAAGCAAAAATCTGGTTCAAAGTGAGGCACTTACAATGGATGTGAATGGGACCTATCTGTAAATGCTTTTGAAAATTGCTAACTAATCTTACGTGTGTAAAGTTATATCCAAATACTTTGCAACTTTGTAGTAAATTTGACAACATAATCCCGAAAACTCTAAAATCACTCTTTACACACACTTTTTTTTACTGTTATTGTGTCAGTTATAACTAAAACTATTAATTTTTTTTTTTTTTAATGAAATAAAGCTGTAATAAAGTATAAATATTAGATGACGAAGAAATGTTGCCTTGGAAACTACCTGAAATTAAAAAAGTTGAAGTACCAAAATTACTAAAACTAAAATGGAAATAAAAATAAAGCTTAAAAGAATCTTTTAAAAAAGTAAACTAAAAATGCAGCAAGCAACAAAATTACTAAAACTTACATTAAAATTAAAACTAAAACTGAAAATATAAAAATAAAAGAATATATATATATATATATATATATATATATATATATATATATATACAGGGGGGAAAAAAAGTATTTAGACAGCCACCAATTGTGCAAGTTCTCCCACTTAAAAAGATGAGAGAGGCCTGTAATTTTCAGTGGGAGAACTTGCACAATTGGTGGCTGACTAAATACTTTTTTGCCCCACTGTATATATAAAATACTATATTATATAATCAAAACTAAAATAAGACTATTGTATTGCCATTGTAATACTGTAACACTGATGTTTTTTCCTCTTTAAAGAGAACAAAGGACGTGTTAGTCATGTAAATGATGCAAGTGTACCATGTTCATAATGCAAAGGTGCTATCTGTTCATTGGACTGGATTACTTTAATTGACATCTTTTGTGGTTGTTTCTCTTTTATGTAAGTTTTAGTATGAAAGACAGCATTCAGACTCCTATAAGAGCAATACATTTAAACTTGAGGTATCACTTGCTGCTTGATCAAACAGTTGCTTTGATCTAATATGAGTTTTTTTTTTTAAACAAGTGTGCCACACACAGTTTTGTGAAGCATTTACAAAACAGGACAGACACTGCAGTTCCACATCTTCACTTAATAAGAGTAAAGTTAACAAACATCTTTCATTTTGTTCATAAACCTGACCCTTGTAAAAAAGAAGTACAAATTAGCATACTATTGAGTATGAATATTTATTATGGAAATAATATACCTTAAGAATGTACTTTAGTGCAACTGAATTTCATGTTTTCAGACACTTAATTGCATGTTAAATGTAAATGAAAATAAATGCAAATGTAATATAGTTTCAATTTATATTAAATGCAGTGAATTAGATTTATGCAAAATGTATTTTACTTTTAAACATGGTTAAAGTGTGAGATTTAATTTGATGTTATTTCTATTTAAACTTTAACATCATGTAAATAAATATATTTGTAATAATACATTTGTAATAATGAAGGTGGAATTTTGTACATTTAAAATATATTAACTTTCAATGTAATATCAAATAACATGCATGTTTATGTTATTAAACACATGACAAAAGATTATTAAAACATAATGATTTAAAATTTTACTTTAAAAGTACAACCTTTAAGTTAAAGGTGTCATATGATGCTGCTAAAAAGAACATTATGTTGTGTATTTGGTGTAATGAAATGTGTTTATGCGGTTTAAGGTTAAAAAAACACATAATTTTCCACATACTGTACATTATTATTTCTCCTCTATGCCCCGCCTTTCTGAAACGCGTCGATTTTTACAAAGTTCATCGGTCTGAAAAAGCGAGGTGTTCTGTGATTGGCCAGCTATCCAGTGCGTTGTGATTGGCCGAATTCCTCAAGCGTGTGACGGAAATGTTACGTCCCTTACCATACTGTGACGCCTGCGGCAACCACATGTAACGACCCCGGGCTGGACTCCGCTTCTTCCACGGTAAAATCCGATCTGGCGATTCACAGCGCGAAGTTGAAGTATTTCCTCAGCGACCAGCATGGATCAGCTCTAGGCATGACGAAGCAGATATCGTCCTCTTTTGGAAGGCCAAACAAAGTAGTTTCGCTTTCACAACAATGCACACAGCGTCTTCACGACATGGTGGCGGCAGCAACAATACTACAGCGAGAATCAAAGTTACGCCTTCTTTCTTTGCGTGAACATTTGGGCGGCGTTATGCAAATCTTCCCACATCGTGACATAGACATGTGGGGGCGTGTTAGAATGAGCCGTTTTAGGTAGGTGTGGCTGACTCTTAACTTTTATAAAGAATATCTCTTTGGATTTGAGACTTTAGTCTTTGCAACTTTACAGATCTTCTTTATGCACCAAAAGCTTGTAACACTCCAAAGAGAAAGGAAAAATTGAAATCGCATCATATGACCCCTTTAACATTATTATAAAGTACACTTTGAAAAGTGTACTTAAGTTTGTGTATAATCATGAAAGTGAACTTTCATTAAGTATGCTTAACTGGAATATATTATCTGTAAGTACATTTTTAAAAAGAGTTGAAGTACACTGCAAGTGCACATTTAATCAAATGAAGCACACGTCTTTTTCACTATAGGGAAGTTATGATGCACAAGATGGTAGGAGAATTGAGTAAATGTGAGTTCAGTTTTAATATTTAATGTGTGTTAATGTTAAATATATGATTGTTACCTGATGAACTACATTGAAGCGAAACAGGCAAAAAATATAAATCAACCTCTATAAAATATGATTTTCCTTAAAACATTATGTGTAGCATTAACTGTGCACAACACAAATTGTGCGGTATATCTAAAGTGACGTTATCTCATCTCTCTCTTGCTTATCTACAGCACAGGGGACTTACAGAGCTTTCATACAGAGATAGCAGAGCTTACCTTTGACCTTACTTGTGCCTGAGCTAATGAAATAATAGACGTAGGAAACCCAGTCAAGAAAAGTGAATTGTTTACAATTTTTTAAAAACTTTTTGTATGAAGCAAGTCCACAGATTCTGTGTTCCTGAACACCATTACCGTGGCTTTCATTTTAGGTAACTCACATTGCTTAAGGCTACCTTTTTTTCCCCAGTGGTGTCTGCTCAAGAGACATTAAAATCTCATTAAGCCTTGTGGTGCAGTAATTATCATTTAATGTCAGTTACAGTGTCACCGCCTGCACCTTCTGCCGTTATCAGCGAGAGGCCTCTGCATTATCCAATCCTTTGCCAGACAATAAAACCTGCACCTGCCTCTGCAACTCACAGTTTGGTTTTGCTAATGGCTCTCAGCAGGTGGATATTTAGACAGAATGTGTCTTGTGTTTCTAAGTTTGACAACAGGTGGAAAGTTTTTTTTCCCCCTCTCTGCTTATAAGTTATTATACGTGTTTCAAGGTATCAGAGCAAGTGGTTTTCCTCCATATATACTGGAATGCCAGTTGGAACTGGGACAGTATAATGGGCATTTTATTGTGGTAATTATGGTTATGGAACCTGTACAGTAACAATAACTAAATTCAATCATTGTCTGAAGTCATTTAAGTGGAACAAACCAGCTGATGAAATATGTTTAAATTTCTGACTTTGGTGATTGTTATTGTTGGATAAACTAATTTCCCCTGAAAGAAAGTAATTACGATCACTGTGGCATTTGCCAGGCTCCCAATTTTCCCTTTTCTAACCAAAGTTAAATACACTTGGAAACTTTAGATAATGATGTTTAATTGTGGTATGTCATTGTGCTGTGGCACAGTTAAGGGTTAAAGCAGGTTACGGGGCACATTGTTTATAATTTACTGAAAATTACCATAGAAAATGACCCTTGTTAGGCTTAGAAAATATGTGATAAAACTGATTTAATAGCTTTGTGATTTGATTTGACCATCTGTCTTGTGGAAGATCTCTTGAGGGAACGCGTGGCCTGTGGCCACAGAGGTGCTTTCTTCACACACAATTAGCCACTCTGAAGGCTCATGCTGAGCATCTGATTACTTTAACATGGTGAAAAACGCTGATTACACCACAATGAGCTATGTCAATAGCTCTAATTTTTTTTTAGAATATCAGAAAAACTGTTTGTGAATAAAGCAACCCTTCTATCCCAGGTGTCCAAGAAAACAAAATAGCCATTTCCAGGGGGAAAATAAAAAATAAATAAATAAATGGAAATTGTAGCCACTTTAGAGCACAGACAAAACACTTGAATGGTGGCAGATGTCAGAATGTCCAGAGCAACATTTTAGATGTGCAATGAGTTTAGTATTTAAGCCACAGGATTTGAGTCACAATTTTTTTTTTATCCAACATCCAAAAAAGTTTTCATAAAATGGATGGAAACACATTTAAATCTTGTGATTTGACAAAGTGTTAATCAAGGAACAGTGTCAGCAATACAATATGACTCAGGAGGGCTTTTTTTTGGCCTGAGGGGAAGAATTAACACTGTAATTTTCAAACATGGTTATTTTCCCATAAAACTGCCACACCAACAACTCTGCAACATTATCGATGACTTCATTGACTAATTTGACAAGATAATGTCTTCATAAAGAGTTCCCCTTTTCTCCTTCTCTGAGTGCCAAGAGAGCTACGTACGGTTAATGCTGTGGCTCAGATTTCCAACATTCCAAACGAATGTGATATCTGTGACAAGGAGTTGAGCAATCACTTAGTTTCACAGAACTAAGCCCAAAAAGACACTGAGCTTTAACGCTGGGTGCCTTTTGACACCATTCCATTTTGGCTCAAAGTGTTTGCAGGTTCTCTGTCGGCAGGTTTTACTCAATGGCCTATGGTTACACAAGACCCTTTTCAGAGAGGAGGATAAATATATTATTGTTGTTGGCAATATAACAGGACTGCTGCTAAGTTGATTTTGTTTAATGCCTCAGATCTTGTGGTGACTGGCCTTTAGTCTTGTTGCTCATGATCGTAGCTCAAGAAGATTTTTACGATGTTTAAAGCAGTGAACCAAGACAGACCAGGTAATAAAGTAAATTTCCTTTTAACATCTGCCTTGGACAATGGAATCGTGTTCAGTGTCACACTTCATTCATTAGCATCTAAACTATCTAATGGAATATACAGCAATTTTTTCCATCATTTGTAATCTGCATCTATGGCAAATAATGGTCTAGCATTACAGGTTACTGCATTTGGCACATAGATCTAGAGGGGTGTCCCAGGAGAGAGCTTGTTGCCAGATGTGGGGTGCATGTGCAGTGAAATGGCAGTATTGTGGTGTATAAACTCTGCGTTCTGTGCTGTCGTAGCCTGAAAGCTGGATCTTTTCTCATCTTTGTGAGAAGAGTCTGGCTTTGCGCAGTCTGGGGAATCTACATAAATCCCAGAAGGCTTTCCCAGAGCTGGGATGAATAGAGGTGGCCGCTTTAGTCTGCTTCTGTATAATTCTTACAACGCGAATCACACAAAACAGACATCCTCGAAAGTTCATTCAAGGCAAAGAAACAAACCGAAATATGCTTTTTTAGGATACATTTTTTTTTTCAGTATAATTACACCTGTTGTGTTTATTAGTCTAAAATAGTAAGCAAACAGTAAGCTAGTGGAAAAGGAAGTTGCACGAAACATGCTTTAAATTATGAGACTTTGATGTGATGAAGCAATATAAATTATGTTGCAAAAATTATACTACCTATTTTTTGATAAATGTAAGATAAAATGAAAAATTATTTTACATCAAATTTAAAAACAGACCGTTTCCTCCTTATTTTAGCTCACCTTATCTTTTTGGTGGTTGGATGATCTCTTGTTTATCTCTTTTGTTTATGTCTTGCTCTTCTCTCTCTTTTCCCCTTTTCTGTCCTCACAGAATATTTATCTCTCGGTTATTGTCGTCTTTCTTTCTTTTTCTCCACATGCACACTCATATAAAAAACCCTCCGCTAGCAAGGAAATAGATGCACTCTACTTTTTGACAATATATATATTCCTTCATCACAGCATGCAGTTAGCATATCACTTCTGATGCAAGTGGTGGTGCACTATTTGGAACAGCTGATCACCACTAACGAGGGGGCAAGCTGGTCATTAAATGGTTGCTAATGCTGGAAAGTGGTTTGTTGTGGTTATAAAACCCAATGGAACCTCTTGACCTGAAACCCTTATTAGTTTCCAAGCATTCAGAGCCATCCTTCTTATCACACTGGCCCTACTTAACGTCTTCATAACAAAAGAACAGACAGAGAGAGAGAGAAAGAGTGAGATAAAGATAGAGGGAACATTACACAGAAAGAACAAAGAGACACTTAGATTATAGCAGTAACAGAAAAAAAGAGTTCAACTGTACTACACATACTGGATCAGCAGAAAATTTAATTACTACTAAGTAAACTAGCACTGCCAACCTCACCATAAGATGTATTTTAAACTGGATGAGACAATACTAATTTCAGAAGGAAGCCGTGTCTCTATTGCCACCCTTGACATTCTTATTGAAGTCTAAACCTTGGCATGAATGTAAGAAAAAAGCACCAAAATACAAGCAAAAACTCACACGACAGAAGGAGGTTTTTCTGTATTGCTGTGATTGGCTATAATTAATATGCCTGCCTATCATATTCACAACTGTGCTGTAAATCAGCATGAATGGGTCACACTGCTGGAAATAGAAAGACAAATTAAAAAGTAAATAATTCACCCACTCAAACATAACCACTGCTGCTCATTTATGAATTGAAATAAGCTTGAAATTACCTGAATTTGTGTATTAAAAGTGCACCACATGCCTGCATCTGTAAACTGTAAAACGTGTCAAGCTGCAATTGTGACATTAAGGAAATATTTCTACCATATCTTACCTGAAAATTTAAATTTGTTGGTATAATTATCAAATTTTTAGGATAAATTTTTTTTTTCAGTATAATTACACCTGTTGTGTTTATTAGTCTAAAATAGTAAGCAAACAGTAAGCTAGTGGAAAAGGAAGTTGCACGAAACATGCTTTAAATTATGAGACTTTGATGTGATGAAGCAATATAAATTATGTTGCAAAAATTATACTACCTATTTTTTGATAAATGTAAGATAAAATGAAAAATTATTTTACATCAAATTTAAAAACAGACCGTTTCCTCCTTATTTTAGCTCACCTTATCTTTTTGGTGGTTGGATGATTTTGATCTGATATGTTAAGCCAGTGGCTGGAAGTGTATTAAAGCATATGTTTTTGTATGCACTGTGGTTTGAAAGAGGGAGCTCCTCCAAAACCTCCAAAATTCATATATTCTTAAATTCATTGCCAAAACCGAGCATGTTTTATTACTAACCAACAGCAGTCATGCACAGCAGTGCTCCTGGGCTCCCATGTGAATTAATTTATAATTATGAAGAACCGGAGGTACACAAGTCATAATCTGAGGGTTCTTCAGCCAAATGAAGCTCTTAGCAATACATATTACTAATCAAAAATTAAGTTTTGATATATTTACAGTAGGAAATTTACAAAATATCTTCATGGAACATGATCTTTACTTAATATCCTAATGATTTTTGCCATTAAATAAAAATAGATAATTTTGACCCATACCATGTATTGTTGACTATTGCTACAAATATATACCCCAGCGACTTAAGACTTACGTTTTGTGGTCCAGGGTCACATATGTTTTTATGGACATATTTTGATTTGTTTGTGTCTAAATAAACAGGCCATATCTGCTTCCTGAAATCTAATTCCTTAAAATCTATTCATTTACTGTAACACCACATTCCACAATTATTATTATTATTGTTTGTTTGTAGCTTTAAATCACCAAGAGCAAACAGAACAACAGTAATAGTAACATTATGACTTCCTATTTTTGCTGTGTCTGTTTTAACACAATAAGAAAGAGTGGGAAAAAATGAAGGGCGCTCTTGTCTTGCAAAGCGAAGACAGGTTGTCGTGTGTGTTTGGGTGCATGCGTATGTGAGTTTTGGTCGTGTGGAGTGATTCTCTATTTGACAGCACTCGCATTTGTCTTGAATTAGGACTCAAAGGGCTTGAGTCACATCCGTTTGACTCCGGGGTTCACTTACAGGTGGGAACAAAAGCTTGAGCGCTCTTCAGCTCTCTCAGCATGCTGGGTGGAGAAGAGAGGCACTACATGAAATGTGCGTCCTGTTAAAAGTATACTGTTGACGTGTGGGACGTGATCCCCCCCGCTGTTATTCTCCAGTGTGTCCACACCAGTTCGTCTGATCAAAGACTCAGATGGTAATATGTTCTTTTCCTGGCTGCCTCAACTCCTCTAATCTTTTATTTGTTTATTTCATGCCAAGGTGATAGTTTGGAAATCTAACACTCGTTCACTCCAGGATTGGAGGAGAGGTGGTACCTCACTCTCTAAACATGTGATTTGTAGGTTTTCACTTTTTCAGGACTCATTAAAAGCATTCCAGATTTGAGTCATGATTTGGCTAATAGCTGTTTATATTTTTAAGAGCTATTTTGAATGTTTACATTTTGCTTGACAAAGGTGCAGACAGCTGTCTACATAAAGAATAAATAATCTCAGACAGGTATGTTTCTTGTCGACAAAATGACAGTGTGAGTGACAATAGCCTATGTCAGGGTCTTGGGAAAAATCCAGTACTGCTTTTAATTCACCTTGATATGTTTTAAAAGTCTGCATTTTTTTGCACATGTGAACTATTGTGTAATATGATTTAATAATTTTAAATTATACTTTATACCACAATATTTCTGCCTATATGTGACCCTGGACAACAAAATCAGTCATAAGTCGTACGGGTATATTTGTAGCAATAGCCAAAAATACATTGTATGGGTCAAAATGATCGATTTTTTAATGCCAAAAATCATTAGGATATTAAGTAAAGATCATGTTCTATGAAGTTATTTTGTAAATTTCCTACCATAAATATATAAAAACTTAATTTTTGATTAGTAATATGCATTGCTAAGGACTTCATTTGGACAGCTTTAAAAGCCATATTCTCAATATTTAGATTTTTTGCAAAAAACCAAACCATACACCAATGGAATGCTTATTTATTCAGCTTTCAGGTAATTGACCCTTATGACTGGTTTTGTGGTCCAGGGTCACATATAATGTAAGTTAGATTAGATAAATCAAATAATTAATTTTCTGTGTATATATTTGAAGCACATTATAGTAGCATTTTATCTGTGAGATTTTCTCCATACATTGTTCTGTAAGTTTCCTACAGTGGTTATATGAAAGCACTGTCTGCATTAACAGATAAGAAGAGCTCCAACAGCCGCGCTAACTAAAACAAACAGCAGGGGTTGCGTGCAGTTACAGTCTGAGCTATGAACTCTGGAAGATTAAGAATGAAAATTTGAGAGAAGATTCCATATGAGCACAAACTGTGCAGTGTATCTGTCTTTGTTGTGTTCCTTACTAATATTGGGGGAAAAAATGATATTCCAATCAGCGATTATTAGACTGTGAATGTGAAACATTAATTGTTTTGCGAAAAACAGCAATATGAAAGAAGAGATAATTTCCCTATAAAAGAGCATTCCAGAGAGTATGAATCAGATAATCGGCTTCAGTGTGGTCTTTGTATTTTCAATACGAGAGAAGCACATGAAACTGATACAAACAAAGCATTTAACAATCACCAAGCAATATGTCAACAACACA
The DNA here is from genome assembly GCF_001515645.1 of Sinocyclocheilus grahami. Classification (NCBI taxonomy): domain Eukaryota; kingdom Metazoa; phylum Chordata; class Actinopteri; order Cypriniformes; family Cyprinidae; genus Sinocyclocheilus; species Sinocyclocheilus grahami. The sequence goes on along the minus strand of NW_015505712.1, from coordinate 264,649 downwards.
TTCATATGGCAGTCAGCCAGAGTACAATGCACTAACAACAAATACAGTAGACATATAAGGAGGGGAAGAAACATCTTACTATAATTATGCAGCTTAATTGATCCATGTGCTGTCTTTAATAGTATAAGTTTATGTGTTTATAGTAATGTTAACAGCAATAGTCTGTTTAGTTTAGAGATACAATTAGATACTATCATTTCACAAAGTCATCGAGGGATTTTTTTTTTTTTAATTTGTGCAACTATGGATAAGGTGACTGCAAAAAGTTACATGTACCCTAAGGAATAGTTCACCCAAAAATGAAAATTCTGTCATCATTTACTCACCCTCATGCTGTTCCAAACCAATTTGACTTTCGATATTCCATGAAACACAAAATGAGAACATTTCATGAATTATTTTCAATGCCATTACTATGAATGCGATTTGAAACTTTAAGCTTCATAAATGACAAAAAAGCATCATAAAAGAATCATAAAATTCTTTGTATAACAACTATATTCCAAGTCTTTGGAAATCAATAATAAATTATAAAGGACATGACTGATATCAAGATTTTCAGTGAAGAACGACTTACATTTTAGCTTGATTCTCATGCCAAACTACTATAATTATTATAATTGGAAAATAGCCCACAAGTTGAACGGACAACTTTTATACTATTTTTATAGCTTTAAAAAAAAAAAAAAAAAACATTCCCTTACACTCCATTTTTTGGCTGTGCAAGTCATTGTAATGGCATGGAAAGCACCGATCACTAGATTCTGCCAATTTTTTTACTTTCAAGTGAAACAAAGTCAGGTTTGGAACAATATCAGAATGAGTAAATAATAACAGATAAAAAAATATATTAAAAAATTGATTGACACTGTCGAGAGAAATATATGCCATATGCCATGAAGTTATTTATTTATCTCAGTCCAAACCACTGAACATCTCTGGCTGACCACAGAACCACAATGCAAACATTCATCATTGTCTCAGTGATTAAGAAAACGCATATGTTCTTTTTATATTATTGATTTAAGGCCCAGAGCAAAAGCCTTGAACTGACGCAACATCCGAAAAACGCATGTGCAGGCACACACATGCACTCTTACATTCCACTTACACTCACACACACGCACTTCATGTCATACAAGCACCCAAGCACACTCCCCATGCTTAACTTTGCTGAAAGACGACCAAACCAAAACAAGGCTGATGTGGTGATATCTAATATTTTCTCATTAAGTCTTACGGGGCTCAGGGGCTAATCGCATTACTTAAAAGGGCACACAAAGATTAAAACTAAACTAGGCATGGATGGGTCCATGTTTGTTTAAAAGCCCAGTAAGGATAGCACCCCTCGGCATAACTTCTTCTCTGAAGCGCTGGTGTTAGGTGTTGGTATTGAGTCTGGTGGCACCGACCCCCGGTACAGGAAAGATCTCACGCCCTGGAGTTCGTGACATATGACTAGTGACACTGAAGGTCAGGACTCACACCTGAGATGTTGTCGGAGCAGACAGATATTACATGCCTGAGATGTTTCTCTGCTAAAGGATGTGTGAGCTGTGAGTGGATTCTTTAGCTGTAAGTCACGGAATGCGGGTTTGTTTTCACACCCATTTCTCTGAAGCTCTGGTGTTAGGTGTTGGTATTGAGTCTGGTGGCACCGGAAAGATCTCACGCCCTGGAGTTCGTGACATATGACTAGTGACACTGAAGGTCAGGACTCACACCTGAGATGTTGTCGGAGCAGACAGATATTACATGCCTGAGATGTTTCTCTGCTAAAGGATGTGTGAGCTGTGAGTGGATTCTTTAGCTGTAAGTCACGGAATGCGGGTTTGTTTTCACACCCATTTGATTTAGTGCACCACCATTTTGGTAATGCTTCACCAAGCATGTTGTTTCATTCATAAAAAAAAAGTGTACAATAGTGCAATCACCTCCTATTCTGATGGCCTCAGACTTTTTCTCTTTTTTCAAAGTCTATGCTTAGAGTTCCATCAGTTTTTACATTACATTTATTACAGTATAAGCAAAAAATCATCTAAATCTGATACGTTCGGCACTCTTTTCACCCTTCACTCAAATTGTTGAAACAACAGCTGTAATCTCTGAATTATGTGTAAGGGGTGACGTCTTTTTATCTTCGCTCTGTCTGACAGTCTCGGTGAAAAAAGGCCAATAGTGTTGAGTGCTGGACTGATATCCCTGATAACTGAAGAGAATTACCAATGGCCTCTAGTCTGACACTGTTTATACAGCACACTGTTTCAAAGAGTGTAAGAGAATTAGCATTAATCTCCTCACTTATTGTCAGTGTTGGGAAGGTTACTTTGGAAATGTTATCATTTTGGAAAAGTTATATTTAAAATTTAATAAGTTGTGTAACTTTTCAGTTGCATTATTAAAGTAATGTAACTGATTACATTTGATTACTTTTCTAAATGTCTAATGCTTTCAACAGTTAATCATTTAGAAACATTTAAAGCAGGCAGGGTTAACCTTACAGTAGTACTCAACACTGATTACTGTCAGACATTCAAAATCCTTCATCACTTGTATTAAGATTATAATCATTTAATTTAAAGCACAGCCACCCCAAAATCAGACTTTAGCACCTCTTTTTACTTTGAGATCATTTTGAGGTTAGATCGAGATTTAAAATCATTCCAATCACGGCTCAAAAGTTTTATATCGGTATAAGATTTTTTTAAAATGTTTTTAAAAGAAGTCTCTTCGAACTTTCCCTAAAAATGAAAAAAAAGAAGGTTCTAACAAATAACAAGCACAACAAAATCAAGATTCTAACACTCTTCTAAGAACATTCTTAAGGCAGTAAAAACCAATTAACTGCGCTCGAAAGCTATCACCTTACACTCTTTCCTCACGGCTGTACGTGTTTATCAGCCTCTCAGTGAGCTGAGCTGAACTAAAGAGGGGACGGAGACAAAACGCATCTGGTTTGGCTTTCTCCTCAACCCGGCCAATCAGAAGAGTCATCTCACCCCCTTATCTCTGCCTGGAGTTTATCGGCTAAGTGGATGTGTAGCTACAAGTGTGAATAGCTTGTTTTGTCGGTTCACTGATGAGGGGTTTCATCCTCTGTGAGTATTCTGCATTCACCAGCCTGGTTGAACGACTATAATCTTTCATTCTGTAAGGACAGATGCTGTTCCATTCTGTGGTTAGGAAGTACCACCATAGGGATGAGCTTTTCCTCCCACTTCCAAAAGCTTCTGTAATCTTGCTCTGTCACATAAGGCAACATTTAAATTATGATCATGCTTTTAAGGCAGATGACAAGACAAGATTAGTGAGTCTGAAAGCACTTCAAAGATACAGGGAAGCATGCAGGCCGAACAAGGTGTGAGAGTGGGTGTCAAAGGGCAAAACGAGCAGATCTCAAGCTGTAGAAGTGAAACAAAATGTGTCTGACAGTGAGTTGGTTGTGGGGGGACGACATAATGTACAGCCGCTTTGTGTTTGCGCCCATTGAGAGGCAACCACCCTGAATCCTCACGCCTGTAAAAAAAGCAGGTGCGAGGAGGCAGTATGCTTTGTGTGTGTTCATACAGACAGGGTCATATCACAACAATCACAATCTCAATCATGAGGAAACCAGATGAGATACTGAAACAGCTTTTCCCAGCTGCCCTGTGTGTTGAGGTTATTTCATGACTGAGGGCAAGAGGAAGCAGTGTGAGCCAAATATACTACTACCAATAGCCTCACATGTTGACAGTGCAATTTCCTTTCAGTTGAGCTCTTTCAAGTTCATAGTGATGCCACAACAGTGTTTTCAAACTGTTATGCTCATGAGAGAAAAAAAAATATATATTTTATATATATATATATATATATATATATATATTATATATATATTGACAGTCTATCAAATCTTGCTTAATTTAATCTTTTCATAGGATGCATTGATTGTAACAACTGCAACAAATTACAATCTAAAACAGTGCATGCTGCCCAATCCATATAAAACATCACTTCTTTTACCACAGATTGTTTTAAATCATGTTACGAAGAAAGAAAGAATATAGCTGAAAGGTTTTCGGGTGATGTCATTGTAATAACATATTTTTCTCATTACTTTAGTAAAACATACTGTTGTGATTAGTTTTCTCAGTTTTATGTCTGTCCAATAGCAATATGAGGATTTTTTTGTGTCTTGAAAAAGTTATAAAATGTGGTACTTTTTTAATTTTCAGATAAAACAACTTGGATTTTCTGTTTATCAATAAATTCAGCAAGTCTGTAGAAATTGAAAGAGGCCAGGGGCTGCATAGTGGATTGCATTTACCTTGTTAGCAAAAGTGAATAATCCATAGCTAGAGGGTAGGAAGGATCAGTTTCCACTGGGATCCAAACAAGCAGGCAGAATTAATACCAACAGTGTGCCTGTTTGAAAGCAAACAAGCCGTGCATGCAGTAAGTTTGAAGAGGAGACACTTCTAGGACAGGCCAAATTATCATTCTTTATGTCCTGCAGGCATCTCGAAAAACCTATTCCAAGTTTACATTTTTTTGGCAGCAAGTGGAAAATCTGTGGAGATGAGCCATGAGTATTTTGGGAGATACTAAGTGGAGTTTTGCCAAAAAAAAAAAGAGTCACTCTTTACCAACTAGATGACATTGTACACAAGTGACTAACACAAACAGACTAAGTGTTAAAATAAGAAACACAATCTCTGATTGTTCCTTCTTTTCATAGGATGCATTGATTGTAACAACTGCAACAAATTACAATCTAAAACAGTGCATGCTGCCCAATCCATATAAAACATCACTTCTTTTACCACAGATTGTTTTAAATCATGTTACGAAGAAAGAAAGAATATAGCTGAAAGGTTTTCGGGTGATGTCATTGTAATAACAGATTTTTCTCATTACTTTAGTAAAACATACTGTTGTGATTAGTTTTCTCAGTTTTATGTCTGTCCAATAGCAATATGAGGATTTTTTTGTGTCTTGAAAAAGTTATAAAATGTGGTACTTTTTTAATTTTCAGATAAAACAACTTGGATTTTCTGTTTATCAATAAGTTCAGCAAGTCTGTAGAAATTGAAAGAGGCCAGGGGCTGCATAGTGGATTGCATTTACCTTGTTAGCAAAAGTGAATAATCCATAGCTAGAGGGTAGGAAGGATCAGTTTCCACTGGGATCCAAACAAGCAGGCAGAATTAATACCAACAGTGTGCCTGTTTGAAAGCAAACAAGCCGTGCATGCAGTAAGTTTGAAGAGGAGACACTTCTAGGACAGGCCAAATTATCATTCTTTATGTCCTGCAGGCATCTCGAAAAACCTATTCCAAGTTTACATTTTTTTGGCAGCAAGTGGAAAATCTGTGGAGATGAGCCATGAGTATTTTGGGAGATACTAAGTGGAGTTTTGCCAAAAAAAAAAAGAGTCACTCTTTACCAACTAGATGACATTGTACACAAGTGACTAACACAAACAGACTAAGTGTTAAAATAAGAAACACAATCTCTGATTGTTCCTTGAAATCAGAAGGTGCAAAATAATTAGAAAGGAATATGACCCTGCAAGGAAAAAAAAAATATATCAATCAAATGAATACCCACAAATTATTTACATCATTACTATTTTCTGAAAGAATGAAATCAAGAGATTAATTGTGATCATTTTATTTTCTGTTAACAACTCAAATTATATATTGAATATATACAAATATTGAAATATTTTCTGTGTATGCGTTGGAACAATACTTATGAAAAAACTGTACAAATATACTTGCATTTTATTTTACATTACGTGCACTTGCAGTGTACTTTCACAAGAAGATGCTGAGTATTACAATGTAAGTACATGGACTTAATATGGGTTAAGGATTGGTTTATGGTGCTATAAATACAAAGCAAATATTTTTCTGGTCATACTTTAATAATTAAAATACAAATATTTGCAAACATGTTTTTGCACTTTCTCTTTTTTACCACTGAATAAATGGAGCGCAAGGGGTTCATCATATTTGGGGGTCCTTGGCATTAAGAAGTTTTAGACCATTTTCATAAAAACAAAGCTTGAAAAATGATAGGCTATTAAATCAGTAAAAAAAAAAGTCATTGTTTTAGTTCCAGTCTTGGTGAAGTTACTGCATTTGCTTTTGTAAGCTGTTATGCCCTCTCATCAAAATGCTTATTTTGTCTTGAAGTCTCCTAGCATCAGACCAAATAAACACTCTGTTGAAGTGCATCAGCTATGCCTTGCCAACAGTTGTCTGTGCTTGAACAGCCCAAAGCATTTTGGTAGGAGGGTTGGGATTTATTGTTGAATAATACATGAGGAGGAGCCACACCAATGTCTCACCCATGAAAGAGAACATGTCTGCACACAAACCAGTCATGAATAAACATCAGACAGTAATTAAACTTGGTGGCAGCAACTTTATTCATTAGTAAACAAGCAAGAGCACATCTTCCTGTGCATGGTGAGGATTGGGAATGAAATGGTAATTGGAGGCCTTGTCTGATATTGCTTGGCATCATTGGGAAAGAGCAGGCCTGGTCAGAGAAAAAGCTCAGAAGCTGACCTCATTATCAGAAGTTAATTCCCTGACACTTAATTTGCTGCAGTTGGTAAAGACATAGCTGTCAAACTGAGGCCTGTATCTCTACTGCATAGTGATTAGAAAACTTCTCCTTATTCTTGACACAAGATAAGATATACTTTAATCATGTGATTAAATACGGGCAGTGACGTGGAGCGCCTACAGGTGGTACTCATAAACATTGTGTAATTTACAAAGTTTAATATAACTTAGCGTTTCTAAATCTCTAGTAAATAGCTCACTCAGATAATAATGGTATATTATAGATAATGGTAATCTGAAAATGTGCATGTGGTTTGGTAAAATGTTTTTTTTTTTTTTTAAGTGAAACGTGTTATTTGTCATTCACTGAGGTAACACCAACAAAATGAACTATTTTACTAATTTCAAAAATAATTATTTTTTTGTGTTTGAATATTCGAAATACACTACCATTCAAAAGTTTGGGTCAGTATTTTTTTTTATTATTTTGAAAGAAATTAATACTTTTATTCATCAAGGATGCATTAAATTGATCAAAAGTGACTAAATGTACTATTTCAAATCACTATTTGTTCCTTTGAACTTTCTATTCACTTTCTATTAAAATTTAACAATTAGCTCACAATATTACTGATTTACTGTATTTTTGCACAAATAAATGCAGCCTTGATGAGTATAACATGTACACACTTTAAAATGCATTGTTGTACTATTTAAATATTATATTGTATTGTTTTGCCCTTTCACACTGATGATGGTTTAAACACCATATATATTAAATTTGCGCTCAAACCAAATGGAAAAAAAAATGTGACTAGTTGGAATTTGGATATTCTGATTTAATTGTACTTGGCTTGAAATGTTGGAGAACCTCTGTGACAGAGGATATGCTATTTAAACGAATGCATCTTCTTGGTTTCCTTTTCCGTAGCATGCAACTGTAACCTCCATGCGAGGCGCTGTCGTTTCAACATGGAGCTTTACAAACTCTCCAGGAGGAAAAGCGGAGGAGTCTGCCTGAACTGCCGCCACAATACGGCGGGTCGCCACTGCCACTACTGCAAGGAGGGCTACTACAGAGACATGTCTAAGCCCATCTCTCACAGAAAGGCCTGCAAAGGTATGAAGGGTACTGATTCTAAACACCATGGGCGAAAAGAGCGACTGGGTTTGGTCTTAAGGGCCCAAAGTCTGCAACTTATCTCTTGACACTTCCTTAGGAAAGCAGAAAACGCCACGGCTAAGTGATTAGCTGGCTGTTTTCTACACAGAAATTCACAGTACCACAAAGGAACCAATTAGATGAACCGGCGACTATTCAAAATGCGTTACCCCTCAAATGGAGTCAGTAGGTCCAAAGGAAGAATTCTCACATTCCTGTGCACCTCAACCCCCATGAGTCTCTGTCAGCATGCAGCCCAAGGACAGGGATGTGGGTGGGGGAGGAGGAGGAAGGTTAAATCTTTCTGACATAGAGTTATTGGGATTCATTTGGGGGATGGTTTGACAGGACAAGCCAAACAAACAGAGCAGAGGTGTGAACTGATCCTTGTTACAGGTCAGATGAGTGAGAGGAATTGAGGTTAGGGGGAGGACGGACAGGAAGGGAAGATACGCAGGAGGGAATAAGCCAGCAGCTTTCCACAGGTGTGCAACTGGCTGGCGACAGCACACTTACCTGGGAGCTGTCCAGAAGAAAGGAGAGAAAAAAAGGCCAGGCTATTCTCGCCTAACTTTGCCGTGGGGCAAGATGCGTTGTGCAAACAAGCCCCCCGTCACACCTTAGCATCTCCTCATAACAAGGTCCATTCTGCTGCTGTCCATGACGGCTTAGGATCATTTACTTCCAGCTTTAGCTCTAGGTAAAATATTAGGTCTGTGCTGAAAGTTAAAGGCTTTGTTTTCCCAAACAGATAAATAGGTAAATAAATAAAAGCATCCATCAATCTGACAGTGAAGACGGTGGGGAATGTTTTCGCATCATGTGAGAAGGTTATACTCGAAGGCTGAACAGAAGGTGTTTTTGTTTTCCCGCAATACCATCCGCATGCACGGGTCCTCATTTACAACATCCACACAACAAAGCAATTAACCCTGCTGTTATATAGAGGCAGCTTAGGTTGTAAAGAAGTTTGATTTATATTTAGCTTTAAACTGAGGTAGAAAAACAACAACATATCCGAACGTGAATTTTGTAAGTTGAATTTTAGAAATGACATGTAACAAAATACATTTTTATGGTGTATTTAATTTTGGATTTACATTTTTAAAACTAAATTGTAGACATTTGGCATGGCATTTCATTTTTATTTATTTATTTTTTAAACGTGATATTTATCGGTTTATATGACATAATATTAGTTTTAAAGTTTGTAAATGTAACCAATCAAATTGTTTTTGTGGTGTATTTTATATGAGTACAGACTGTAGTATAAACAGCAGATAAAAAAAAAACAAAAAAACACCTTACAATTTTCAGATGAAGACTGATTGATTTAGGCATATCGTTTTCATGCAAATTCAAACATATTTAATTAATGTAAAAGTGAATGTGTGTTGTTTTCTCAGTTCTCAGACTACAGATCACATTCCACCTGATGAATAAGAAAAAAGATGAATGAGCATATAATAATATTCTCTGCATGGAAAGGCATTACACAAATGCATAACCTAACCAACATATCCATTCTGCCATACTCCAGACTGACATTTACCCCTCTCTGGTCTCTCGTTTTATTCTCCTGTCGACGTGGAATGCAAACAGACATTCATCATCCGACTGTGTGTTCCGCTAACCCCCCTGCTATGTGCCTTATTGAGGGAAGAGAATTTCTTTTTGTTTTCACTTCCTTTCTCCTGTGGACAAGACTTGATTCTTTCAGCATCCCATTACTCTCATTGGTGAGGTTTGCTCTGTTGGGATATGTTGGCTGGTCAAATGATGCATTTAATTGCAGAATATTGTGCACACTTCTGTATTACAGTGTGCAAAAGGAAAAGTCATCTGTGAGCTTGAATACGTTGTTTTAAAGCGAAATGTTTTGTGACAGAAACTATCACAGATTCAAAGGATGTGATTCAGTCAAGCTGGCATTAGATCACTCTTCAGTTTCATTTTTTTTTTTTCTGCTTTTGCAAGGCTTCCGTAATTAAAATCAAGGGTGAATAATCCTGCAGGTCTCTGATGACCCTGGGCCTTTTCTCTAAAGTTTTATTAAAATGATCTGCTTTGCTTGGAAAGTTAATGAACTCTTCTGTTTCTCTGAGATTTGAGACAGAGGTCATGGAGGATTTCCCAGGCATTGGAATTAGGGTCAACAAACCAAATGGAATTCACTAATGGTTCAAGCGTTAAAAATATCCATAATACACTTTAGATTGTTACAGAATTAGTAATAAACCTTTCAAAATATTAATGTACTACTATGATGGAGGAAATGTAGGGGGAAAATCAATTCTGGATTAAAAATGCATCGTGATCCACAGCCATTGAGAACTTTTTCGAATGTACATATAGATCATTGTAAAGAAGATTTGCTGCAACTGTACCGAGCTTTTTGATTTCATTGAAAATTCCCAGTGCTGAATGTTTGCGGTTGCTGTCATCTGCTTGCATGCTTTTGTCTGTCTCTATACATTTCTCATTGCTTTCGTTCTTTCGCAACAATCATCCACATTTGTTCTGTTTTTGGTCAAGTCATTTATCTTCAGGTTCAACTGCCTCATTAGACTTTTGTTATTTTATGCTTGGAACATTTATCAGCACTGCTAGCAAGCTCAATAACTTTTTCAGTATTTTACTATTTTACTTGCTTGGATACTTACGTCAGTTCGCTCCGGTTCTCCTACATTACACACTCTTGAGGTTTAAACACAGAAAAACACTGGCACTTTTCAAATGAGAGGGAGATCTCCAGTTAATCTCAGCTGATTACCTCAAATCGAATGTTGCTTCATTTTAAATAGGTCTGAAAACCTATTTCATCATGATTTACAAAATCTGTAACTTAAACAAGACATTTTTGTTCGATTTAATCCTGAAATTTGCCAGAGTAAGAGCTCCTAATGTAATTACAATCAAACACTGTCCAAGTTACACAGCTGTATTAGGTTACATCAAAACAGATGTACAAAAAAGGATGTGTGGTAATTATAGAAAGGTGACAAATGATATGAAGCATGGTATTTAATTCCTGCCAAAGAAAACATTTTCACAAGCTAAATATGCCATATATTGCAAGTTAATGAAAATAGGTGCAAGTATGTTGTAATATATAAAGCACCTAACTCCCCTCATGCTCATTCATTTAATGTGTTCACCACATACTTTGTCTTTCTTTTGACAAGTCCTCACACTCTTAATCAGAGCAATGAAATAGTGTCAACTATACAGTATACTATAAAAATGTACTCTAGGAAAAACAATTAAAGTGTTTTCTGTTCTCAAACAGAGCTTCAAATCTAAGGGTCCCTGCTTCTTGTGTAATATATGTGTATCTTGTTGAAGGGAAAGTTCACCCAAAAATGTTCTTGTTTACTAACCCTCATGTCATTCTAAACCTAAATGACTTTATTTCTTATGTGGAACCGAAAAGAAGATATTTTTAAGAATGTTGGTAACCAAACTGTAGATGTCTCTTAATCTTCCTCAAAATAGCTTCCCTTCAAGTGTAGCCTATTATATCATGATAAGATTGTAACAGTCACATTGTGTGTTTTATACCCACAAATGACTGGTAGAACCACCCAACATCAAATTCATATATTAAAAAACACTTGTTCCATTGGGCAACAGGAACCTTTAAAATTCATAAAGAATGATGCAGAGGTAGAGCTTCTAATGAAACTTCAGCCATCTGATTTGTGGCTTTACCCTTCATAAACCACACTGTAAACACACAAAGTGAAGGCAGCTTTGCTTTGCAAGGTGCATCTAGTTCCTCTCTTTGAGTTGTTTGCCCCATTAGTTTAATTTATTCTGCTTAGGAAACATTTGCTTCATCATTTCTCCTGCCCACTGGAGTGAGTGACTCCTTTGAAGATTTGATTTGTTAAATGAGCCATTTTGTTTTAATACAGTAAACCACACTCAGATCATATAAGTGTGTGGCGCTCTGCAAACTGTCAGCCACACCGGTCTGTCGTCACCCCATTGGGTGGGATGTTAATAGTTCAGACAGTTTTGGTTAGCTTGGAATCTTGGTTCAATATTATATGGAATGTCTCAGTTTATATGGATTGTTAGAAACAGCAAGCTAAAAAGAATGAAATCAGCCTCTGATGGGATCCCAGGCAGCAAAACTTTAGTCAGTCAATCTAATTGTGCCTTCAATGGTTGCCATGGGTTTATATACAAATAGACAAAATAAAAGGCTCATTTTCTCCCCATCCTCATTAGGGTTCTGGGAAAAGCTAAGAAAGTTAGTACTGAGTATTCTAGTAGAGATGTTTGCAGTGAGAGCTGTGTAGTATTTGTGGTCACACTATTACGCCTTCCATTTGAACATGTGTCTTGCTTTGTCACAAAACAGTACTATTTTTAACCACAAATAACCTCTTCTGTTGGGGATTTGAAAATATTTTTTTACATTACCTCACTTTTCTCATTAGATTTCCAAAAAACTACTTCTTTTGTGGCTGGCTTCAATTAGATGAGAATGTAGCGCATAAAAATTACAACTTGGCACAACGTTTGTTGACAAAAAGCAGTTGTGGTGCTTGGAGTGACATTCATAATTTCATTAAATGATTATGCTAATGCTCGCTATTGCAAAAAGAAAAAGAAAAAAGGAATATTTGTCTCAAAACACCCTAACATGAATTTAAGCAAAAACAGACACTCAGAAGATATCAGAAAAACACGCAGTGGTTCGTAGAGTGTAGTTGCTCTCATTTTCTCTTCCCTTTATTGACTTTATAGACATTTTTGTGGGCCAGCGCAGAAACTAAGCACTACAATACTGAGCCTGGGCTGAGCTGGCCATCCTCCAACAACACACAAATTACCCCACCGACTCTCAACATGATGTTTTTAATGGAGGAGAGGAGCTCAGACTTCAAACAGCAGCTTTATGGTAAACTATTGGCAGGGATCTAAACTTCTCATATTGTGCAATCTGCTCTATTAAAGCTGCCGCGTGCAGATCTCTTTCAAATGGATTAAATGCTCTCATCCAGCACTAAATTATTGGCCTTTACTCTTTAGTTTTCTTCTATAAACGTACATGTATATAATGCTCCAAATGTGCTTCACAAAATGTAAAAAAAACACCATGAAAGTCCATGTGATTTACATGTCTAAATTGTTTGGAAATTGGAAATGGAGTGACCTTTTGTTTTGCACAGAAAAAAAAGAAAGTCATACAGGTTTGGAATGGCACGAGGATGAGTAAATAATGCCAGAAATTTCATTTTTGGTTCCTTAAAGTTTATTTGTGAAATAAGAAAAAAGCTAAACCTTCAGGCTTGTATATCAATAAACTATCAGCTTAGTATTTCTGGAGCAGGGACATGGCAGTGTTGAGAGTGAGTGGATGAGGAGAGGAAACAGTAGATCCATATCTTCTCCAGGAATCTGGTGTAGTACCACCACTTCACTGCTAAGTGAACAACCACTTAAACACTCCACTCCAGACACTCCAGACAGGTCCTTATCAGACAGCAGAAGCTAAAATGTTTGAGAGACATACACCTGCACTCTATGTGTTTTACATTGATTTACTGGTTGGCTCAGTGATGATTTGGACAGTTGTTGGGCAGATGCCGTTTTCCTCAAGAGAATCCTTCTCTTCAAATTTCCATTGTAGTCATTGTACTGCAACCATTTTTTAATGAAATAATAAGGCTTAAGTGCAATTAATTTTTTTTGGTAATCACTATTATTCCAAAAAAGCTAGATTGAACCTAATCTAAATTTCGCACCACGTAGTTCTTGGAACTAGCCAGCATGGTGGTTCCTAGAGAACCAATTTTCTCTGAAGCAGCCGATAACGATGTGTTCATTTGCGGCATTTACAAACGTCAACAACCAGTGATTGAAGAACATCATGATCGGAGTTGTTTTCGTCGTGTGTCAAGGGTTTTGTGATAACAGAGATGGAATAGGGATGCACCAAAATGAAAATTCTTGGCCGAACCCGAACAAAATACTGAATACCGAACACAGTTTTTCGCGTTTTTTTCCTGCATGTGTTTCACCAATTTTCTTTCACGATTGCATACATTAAATAGCCAAAATGTGCTTTTTACGGTTTTGTCTTGCTTTTCAAAGGAAAAAATCTATAACAAAACAACAATTAAAAAATATTTACTTAACACTGAACATTTTTTAACATTCTAGCAGACATTATACCAACAAAGCACAATTTAACCTAAAATTAATAAGTTAGTAATATAATATTTTTTGGCCATTTTTGAGACCTCCTTCTTGAATCAGGCATGCATTTTTGTACTGTACAAATGAATGCAGCCTTGCTGAGCAGAAGAGAATTCTTTTAAAACATTAGAAAATATTACAGATCCCAATTTGAACACTATGTGTGAATGTTATAATAAATGTATTAATAGAGTTGTTGTAATTATTATTATCATTATTATTGTCTTACTTTTTTATTTTATTTTACAGAACAACAGTAAAAATTACTACCATTTATGAATGTTGATGGAGTTCTTGCTTTTTCTCAGCTTTTATTTGGGCAGAAACCCGCAGGAAGACCTCAGTGCTTCTTTTTGTTGACAACAGCAGATTTATAAATGGTGTTTGTCGCAGGTATCGCATTGTCACATGCCTTTAAAAAATTGTCATAAAAATGTTACTGAGCAACTGACGAGTATCACTGTTTCAGCACAGATTTTCCTCGCGCTTGAACCCTGGCTAGCAAATAACGCCGCGAGCTCGTGCAGCACTGTTTTAATGCATGCAATTCGTGCATGTATTAGAAAACATAACATTCTGCAAATTATTTACTAATTGTATAAAGCCATTTCGTGATTTCAATCATCATACAGTAAGCAGCAACAACCACCCCTTCCTCTTTTCATCGGAGACATGCAACACTAAGCAGTCTCTCGCTGTTTGGTGCTTGTAATGATTTTTGCATCTTTCTCGGGCACATTTAAATGCTTCCACACTGCCGACATGTTTGCTGCATTAGTGCGCACCTCTATTTGATCGCGTCACGTCATTGTTCGGCACAATTTATTTGGTCTTTTCGCTTATTCGGCCGAACACCGAAAGAGCTTTTTTTTTTTCTTTTGAAATTTTTGGCCGAACAATTTCGGTTGCCAAACATTCGGTGCATCCCTAAGGCATATAAATGCACAATTTACGCGATTGAAAGAGCATGAAAATCTGACTAAATTTCATATGACCACTTGCAGTGTTATCATCAAGGCTGAGAAAAGAACAAAACGCTGCAGACAACAGGCCGTTGTCACCGTTTTCAATGTTTGTGAAGAAAATATTTTGACACAGATTTTTAAAAATGCTGGGTAGCCAGTGTTTCGTATGCGTTTAGCCAATCAGCTTACACGTAAGTCACTGGTAGTTCCTATAGAACTGTTTTAGACCCTACTCTGAAGTAGGAGCTAATTTAGTTTCCCCCAAACAGAGTGCCCAGAACTAAATAGGTTCCTAGTTCTTGCAGTGCTAGCATGGCAAAATGCGGGAACTTCTGCCAGTAGTTCTAGGAACTATGAAAAGGTTCCTCGGTGCAAAAACCCCTCTAGAATATTACTTGAGAACTGCTGCAACAGGATCAATGAGTCATGAGTATTAATGATCCGGTCACAGTGGCTCATGTATGTATATATATATATATATATATATATATATATATATATATATATATATATATATA